>NC_140178.1:94378735-94516235 GCF_963971535.1 Notolepis coatsorum | reverse complement strand
GGGCAGGGGGAGAGCGATGAGGAGGTGCCGGGAGGTGTGGAGAGGAGAGGAAGTGGCGTGGTGGTGGCAGACGGAGCGAGAGACGCGGCAGCAGCTGACGGGGCAGCAGAGCCGAGAGGAAGCGGCATGGTGGTGGCAGACGGTGCGGGTGCGGCGGAGCAGAAGGAGAGCGGTGCGGCGGAGGCGGCGTGGAGAGGCATCGACGCAGAGCTGGCAGGGCTGGAGGAGAGACAGCAGAGGGGTGACGGCGAGCAGCGGGCAGAATGGCGGAGTGACGAGGGGAATTCAGACGGGAGTGGAGGAACAGCAGAATGGCAGACTGTTTTACCGGCGGGGCAGAAGAGAAGTGGGAGAGGCGGACGGGCGGCGGAGATGCGCGGAAGGAGCGTCGGCTGCGAGATCAATGACAGCCTTGATGGCTATGTATCGGGGGGGCAGAAGGGCACGGAGGGGAAACCTGGTTCGGGAGTGGCTCAGGGACTCAAGGGAAAAGAAAAAAGAGAAAAAAGGGCTGAGCCACGGGCGAACCAGGGGAATACCTCTGATGCACCTGGGGGCAGTGAAGAGAAGAGACCTACAGAGTTGGAGATTGAAGGAGAGAAACAGGTGATGGAGCTGGCGGCATCATCTGAAATCCCAGAAACAGATGGTTCACTGTCGGGTGAGTCAAGCTGTGAAATGGATATAAGTAGGGAGGCAATAAACCTTTTGAAAAGAAAAACAAAAGAGGCACCTAAAGGGAGGAAAGGGAGAAAAAGATGATAATGGTGTATATAAAAGGACGAAGTAAATTAATGTGATCATTCTTATTACATTTTCTGTCATGTGTGCTACACTAAATATTGTTTCACTAAATGCAAATGGTTTGAGAAGAGTAGGGAAAATGGAGGAACTTTTTATGACCTATAAAGCAGAAATAATAGTTTTACAAGAAACATGGTGGACAGAAAATGTAATGAATGAAGTAAAAAAGAAATGGAATGATGAAATATATGTGAGTAATGGAGCAGAGAGATTGTGTGGGGTAGCTATATTATTGAAAAAAGGTGTTGTTAATAATGTAAGGAAAATACATGAAGATACTGAGGGGAGAGTGTTGATAATTGATTTTGTGTTTAATGATATTACGTATAAATTATGTAGTATTTATGCTCCAAATACGGAAAAGGAGAGGAAAGTGTTTTTTGAGGGTTTGAGGGTGCACATGAGTGATAATTGTATAATGATTGGTGATTATAATACTATGTGCACAAGATTGGATACAACAAGTAGGGTGTTTAAATTTGACACATCTAGGAATGCACTATTTAAAATAATGGCAGAAACTGATATGGTGGATGTTTGGAGAGAAGAGAATGCAGGTAAAATTGGATACACTAGAAAGCAATTGGTGATGGGTGTACTGAGGCAGAGTAGAATAGACTTATGCCTTGCAAAAAGGAGTGTACAGAAGTACATTTTAAATATAGAGCACAAATTTAATTATTTAAGTGATCATGCAGCTATATGTTTGGAGTTGGGGTATGAAGTGCAGATGAGAGGAGGGGGGGTGTGGTGCTTGAATATAGGGGTGCTAAAAGAGGAAGAGTATCAGAGAAAGATAAAGAAATATATATGTGCAGAGAAGGAAAACCAAATATATAAAGATAATGTGGGTGTGTGGTGGGGTAATGTGAAAGCTAATATAAAGAAAATAAGTATAAGATATACTAAAGCGCGGAATTATAAAAAGAAAAAAGAGGAATGGAAATTAAGAGAAATGTTGACAAGAGAGGAGGAGAAGATACAAATTAATCCAGATCACAATATAGAGAAGTACCTTGAGCTTGAGGCTAGGTGGGAATCAAGTGAGAGGAAAACATTTATGGGAGCAATTATAAGGAGCAAAGCTAAATATGCTTTTGAGGGAGAGAGGTGTACCTCTTTCTTTTTAAGGTTGGAAAAAAATAAGCAAAGGAAAATCTATATAAGAGAAATTGAAAATGAAGAAGGTGAAAAAATGAATGATCTTGTTGGTGTTTTGGATACTGTAGAGTCTTTTTATAGGAAACTATACAAGAGTGAAGGGGTTGATAATGAGTGTGTAAATATTGTGTTAAATACCATGAAAATGAGGCTGGAGGAAAGTGATAAGAATATGTGTGATGGAGAAATAACTGAGAAGGAGGTGAGAGAGGCAATTCATGGCCTGCAGATCAAAAAAAGTCCGGGGCTAGATGGATTGTCTGGAGAGTTTTATAAAACTTTTGTTGATCTGCTAGCACCAATATTATTGAATGTATATAAAGAAATGGAAAGAAACAGTGTGTGTGCGGAAGGAATGACTACTGGAGTTTTGACTTTGTTATTTAAAAACAAAGGCAGCAAAACTAGGTTAGAGAATTTCAGGCCAATAAGTTTGTTGAACGGAGATTATAAGGTGTTGACAAAGATCTTGGCTAATAGAATAAAAAGGGTGATTGGGAGCATAATAGCACCGACGCAAGCCTACAGTATACCTGAAAGAGACATATCTGAAACTATCAGAACGATAAAAGATGTGATAAAATATGTAACAGGTAGGGATGAAGAATGTGCTTTGTTAAGTGTAGACCTAAACAAAGCTTTTGATCGTGTGGAACATGAGTTCTTATTGAAAACAATGAATACTTTTGGTTTTGGTGAAAGAATTATGAAATGGGTAAAACTTTTGTATACAGATGCAAAGAGTTGTGTAAAGTGCAATGGGTGTATCACTGATGTCTTTACTTTAGAACGGTCTGTGAGGCAGGGGTGTCCACTTTCAGCCTTGCTGTACACAATTTCTGCAGAGCCACTTGCAACATATGTTAAAAGTATAAAGGAAATTGTAGGAATTAAAATACCAAATGGGGGTTAGGGTTAGTGTAACTGAGGGGTACAATTCCCTGACTGTATTAATCAAGTATGGTATCATTAAACCACTACCGTCTTATGTACATTACTACTGGCCATACCGTACACGAGTATATGATGAGAACACTTCCCCACAATGAATCGGTTCTACACAAAGTGGTCTTTAAGTATTTATTAGCAGCAAGAATACATAATATACTTTACTCTAGATGCGCTTATAAGGCAAAGGAATGTGCGTAGGCAAATCAATAATGAATGTCCATTCTCTGGTTACGCAGGAGGTAATTATACAACCTGAATATTAGGAATGATATCTATGGTACTCTGGGGAGGCAGCGGGGGATACTGGTAGGGGGTTCCCACCGGTTGTAAGCCAGCAGGGGGAGGAAATGTTCGAATGCAAAGTCTGGTTCCACAGGGACTCAATAAGCTCCTGCTAGGGGAGGCGGTATTACTCCCTGGATCAGCAGACGAACAGCAGCAGCCGTAATCCCAGTATGCGTGCAGCACAGGTGGAAGCCGGTCAGCCTCTCCAATAGAGACGGGCTCGAATGATGTTCCTCACGGTAGATCCCACAGCAGTGGGTGTAGACGATTCTTATCCGCTCCAACAGCCTGGTCCAAAGCAATAATAATAATACTCCAGCCGGAAAGGGGCTCTGCATTCACCGGTGTAGATCCTCCGGTGCGCGGTACTTCACATTAACTAAGTCGAACTTGACGTTATTCCACTCAGCTCTGACACTTTACTATCCTATTCGCACGCGGCTATAAGTGCTCTATTTAGACGCACAGTTGCTCACTTCACTTGGTCTTTGACTCGTGATGAAGGCTTTACTAGTAAGGAGCGAACGATACGTTGAACAAACGTATTAGGATAATACAAGACTCTATTTTGGGGCAAAACGGGCCCACTTCACAGCACGTTGTATCGTAGTGTGAGGCTTCAACTTGTTACTAAGACTACTTCTGTATTCACCTGCGCCATATTTATACGTTTAGGCGAATAAACTAGTACCAGCCTTATTCCTGTCTCGTATTCCTGGGCAAAGCCGGGCATGTACAGACATGTCTTGACGGTAGCTTTGAACTCGGCATTTGGGGCATGGCCGCTGGCGCCTAGGGGGCGCTGTCCAATAGGAGAACGAAATATTATGGTCTGTACTAGGTTAAAGGGATATTCCGTGTATATGTACAAATAATACACAAGGGATATCAAACGATATACAAATATTATGCAATATATATCAATCAATAAATACATATATTCGGTTTAATCTGACCCTTTGTAACAGTTAGGGTTAGGGTTAGGGTTAGGGGATGATACTACCTTCACAGTAAGGAATATTGACAGTGTAAATAGAATAATGGAGTGTCTGAGGGTGTATGGTAGAGCATCAGGGGCTAAGATAAATGTGGATAAGTCGGAATTATTATGTATAGGTAATTTGAATATAGATAAATGTGTTTTCCCTTTTAAAATGGCGGAGGAGCACATCAAAATTTTGGGGATATGGATAGGGGTGAATGATAGTAGAGAGAGGGATTTAACGTGGACAGGTATAGTAAATAAAATAAGACAGATGCTTCAGTATTGGAAACAGAGGTGTTTGAAGCTAAAAGGCAAGGTAATTATAGTAAATAGCTTATTAATGTCAAAATTAATGTATGCTTTAAGTGTGTTGGACATGCCAGAGACAGTAGAAAATGCTGTGAATGGAGTAGTAAAAGATTTCCTGTGGGAAGGGAAGATGGCTAAAATAGCGCATAAGACTCTGATAGGTAAGTGCAGTGAAGGTGGTTTAAATTTGTTTGATTTTAAGGTAAGAAAAAAAACTGTAAGGATAAAGTGTGTACAGAAGTACTTGTGTGATAGCACAGAGTATGGCTGGAAGTTTTTTTTCAGAGAGTGTGTAGAGAAGATAGGCAAGTGTGGGGACAATGGTCTGTTCATGGGGTTTAAACTGCCCATGACAGAGGGGATACCTGGTTTGTATAGGGAGGTACTGCAGGCGTGGGCCGAGTTCTTGCCCAATGTAGAATACTTATGTACAGATTTAGAAATGGTTTTTAACCAACCTGTATTTCTAAACCCTAAAGTATGTATTAATGAGAGTGTTTTGTATAATAAAGTTTTTTGGAGAGCAGGAATAAGACAAGTGAAGGATTGTGTGTATGAGTTTGTACCGGGCTTCCTCCCGGTACAGGCTTTATATGACACAGTGATAGAATTGGAGGAGGAATACAGCTATGCATCAGTTTCTTCTGGTTTTGAAAAAATTAAAAGTGCGTTGCCAAGAGAGTGGAGAGAGAGAATAGATAATGAGTGTGGGACAAATAAAAGATGTGGACTGCCAGAGTTGAAGGTAGGGAGGGGAGAGAAGCAGAAAGATATAGGTAGTGTAAAAAGTAAAGAAATATATAGATTTTTTGTCTTGAAGGAAAAGAA
This sequence comes from Notolepis coatsorum, assembly GCF_963971535.1. Taxonomy (NCBI): domain Eukaryota; kingdom Metazoa; phylum Chordata; class Actinopteri; order Aulopiformes; family Paralepididae; genus Notolepis; species Notolepis coatsorum. The sequence continues at coordinate 94,510,912 of NC_140178.1, read as the reverse complement.
GATACCAGAGTCAGAGCAGGTTTGGGAGAGGGTCTTTCCGGGGCTGGTGGGAGGGACTATTTGGGGCAATGTAGATATAAAGTTTAATAGTATAGAGTGTGAACATAATGATTTTATGTTGAAACACAATAGGATGTACACAAAAACGGTGTTAAGTCATATTGATAATAGTATAAGTAGGGTATGTGATGTGTGCAACGACAAAGATGAATCTTTTATGCATATGTTTATGGAATGCGATGGTCTGCAGGTGTTTCATACAAGGCTGAAAGAGGGCCTGGGGGTGAACTGGGGAGAGGGGAGGGAGAATGGGCTGGATTGGAAAAAGAGGTTTTTGTTTGGTTTTTTTGATGGGAAAAAGGAGGAGAAAAACTTGATGAATTATGTATTGAGCCATGCTAGATATGCTATTGTGTACAGAAGAAGGATAGCTTTTTTTGATCAAAAGAAGGTGGAGGTGTGGCCTTTGTTTAAAAGCATGATGAAAAAAGATCTAAAACTGGCTGGAAAATATATGAGTAAAGAAATGTTTGAGAAATGGTTTATTGACAGCGGGAAATGTATAAGGATGGAGAGAGGTCAAGTAGAGTTTTGTTTTGGATAGTGGTTTTCTTGTTTTGTATGGGGAAGGGAAGGATCTGGTTTTAATGTCAAGTTAGACCGCGCTCTCAAGATACGACACTGGGTGCTGAAGTCCCATTAAGTATTATATAAAAGAAGCAGTGAAGCCAGACCAGCACTCTCAGGTTCAAAATTGAATGGCAGCCTGAAACATGTTTCGGAATTACATATTCCTTCGTCAGTGTTATATATCTGGTTCTGAAATAATATTGTATGTATATAATTGAAATGTATAACATGTAAAATATGACTATTTTTGATAATAAAAAGTAAAAAAAAAAAAAAAGGAGCAGTCGTCTGGCAATCCGTAGGTTCCCGGTTCGATTCCCACTCCCGGACAGCGTGTCGATGTGTCCTTGAGCAAGACACTTAACCCCTAGTTGCTCCCGATGAGCAGGTTGGCACCTTGCATGGTTGCCTCCGCCGGTCGGTGTGTGAATGTGTGAGAGAATGGGTAAAATGTGAGTAACAAAGCGCTATATAAAAAAGCAACCATTTAACATGATGTTTTTGCGTCTTTTGTTACGTGAACACTCTACCCGTTGTATTTCCATACATGTATACAACCCTCTCGTAATTTTTGACGTTCTATTTCTATCGCGTTTTTATCGTTTGTGTTTTTCCTCGTGTTCTTATTTCTTTCCCCTGAAGACTTATCCTGTTTTTTCTCTCTGTGTCATCCACAGTTCACAAACCCCAGTGCTCTCCACCGGCCACGGCCATCCGCCCGGCAGGCTAAAAGACGCACACACACCACACTTGTTTTTTCTCCATTTCAACGTATTATTAAATGCCCTACGGGGTTGAACATTATCCTGTCTCCCGTGTTGTGCATTTGAGCCCACCTGTCACCGAGGCAAGTCCAGAGTTTCTGTCTTTACTCTTTTTTGTATCCGTTTTGAGGTTTTGTATGTGTTTCTTTTTTTGTTTTGTTTTTTGTTATTAGTTTGTGGTAGTTACGGTTGGTTCAGTTTGGTAGCAGGGTTAAAATAATACCAAGTGTTGGCATTTGGGTGGAGGGGGCCGGCCATGTTGCTGGATTTTATTTTATTTTATTAAGGCCATAGCAACCAACTATGTCTTCCTGGGGTCCACACAAAAAAACATACAAAAACAATTATTATTGCAAAAACTAAATTATTAAAAGTCAGTACTCAATACACAATACAATACACACAATACACAATTGGTCTACTGGGCAAGACTAGATATATCCTGAATCAGAAAACTCTATATACATTATATTGCACACTCATTGTACCATATCTATCATATTGTGTTGAAATCTGGGGAAATACTTATAAAAGCAACTTACAAAAGATATGCACACTGCAAAAAAGAGCCATACGGATAGTACATCATGGTAGATATTTAGATCACACAAATAGTCTGTTTGTAAGGAGTCAAACATTAAAATTCATGGACTTAATCAAATTCAAATCTGCACAAATTATGTTTCTGGCAATAAAAAACAAATTACCAAGCAACATTAAAAAAATGTTCATGGCTAGAGAGAGTGTTTATAATTTTAGAGGGACATTAGCTTTAAAGCAACCTACGGTACGTACAACTCTTAAAAGGTATACTCTTGAACAGGTTCGACTTTAATAGTAAAGAACACAAAGAGTAATACTAGGATACTATGCCAAAGGCAAAGGAACGAGAGAATAGATAATGGAGCTTAGAACCGGCCGCGTTATCTCCGAACGCCTATAGTGAAGACCTGACGAATGACAAGCAGAGGAAAGGAATGTTAAATAGCCACCAAATACCAACATTCCACACACACCCCTGTGACAGCCAATCAGAACCCAACCCCTAAGTGACAGCACTAAATGACAGGGAAAAACAAGTGACAGCAGTCAGGTGACAGATGACAGAGAAGGTGGGTGGTTCCCGACCGTAGTCAGGAACCAGAATCGTAACACATTGCAGTTTGTGGGGTATCACTCTGGAATGGTCTGGGTGCGAGTATAAAATTAAGCAAAAATATCAATACATTTAAAGGTAGCTATAAACAAGCACTTATGGACACATATAAGAGAGAGGAGCTTGAGCAGTAATGTGACTGCCTATTATTATTTCTCATTTGGATATTTGGATATATATAAAAAACTGTACTTTTATTAAATTTTTTATTATTTGTTATATTATTTTTATTTTGATTAAATTATAATGTCAAACATTGTAAGGAAGGGGCAGGGCTTGATAAGTTGTTTTACTTCCCCCTGTTCCTTCTCGAACACTTATTGTATGGAAATAGTCTTTGACTATTTACCTTTTTGTTTTTTAAACTTGTTTTATGTTTCTATGTTCGAGACAAAAAAAAAATCAGAGAAAGGTTTGAAAGTGTGAAATCTGCCTCTTGCATGAACGACACTATTATCATTGTTTTTCTGGATGAAGTTGCGAAGGTTGTTGAAAATGGTGTGATTGCATGTGATGCGTTCACCCCTGTCCTTCTGCCGATGAACCCTGCGGAAAATATCACAATTTCAAACGCACCTCCGTGAAGAGTTGGCCAAAGAGCAGCTGGTGTCTCCCATTTGAACGCCTCTGCTGGGGTCCAAGTCACCGAAGTTAAAGCGTGTTGTGTGTCACAGAAGACAAGCCTTTACAATTCTGGAAGACAGCGCGAGTGATTTGACCTTGAACTTCAATTACATAGTGTGTTTGCGACTTCTGAAACTATGAAATGTTTTGGTTGCAGGGCAGAGGGACGTTTGGTTCAGTCTCGCCTTGAGGCTGGAGGGGGGCTGGGAGCTGGGGAGCTGGCAGGCTCATGTCAGGCTCACTTGGTGTGCAGCGTCTGCAGAGAAAGCACAGGAAACAGAAGTAGACATGCAGGATAGGGAGCAGAATGTGGAACAGGATCAGGCCAGAGAGTTGAAATAATGTCGATAAAGAAAGGGACGCCCCGTGAAAAATTGGAGAAAAGCAAACAGACAGAGAAAGAAAGAAATGTAAGGAAGATAGCTGCAGTCAGACGGTTGACAGTGTTGTCAACGATGTGCTAATGGCTGAAAACATGTCTGAGGAGATAAATCCACCAAATAAATCTTACAAAGCATGTCTGAGGAGATAAGTCTATCAGATAAATCTAACAAAGCAAGTCTGAGGACATAAGTCCACCAAATAAATCGAACAAAATATTGACAAAGAACGGGCGGTGTTAAGGCTAAGAAAGTCCTGGATGTTTTGTCAGAGGAGGACAAGGACTGTGAGTGGATGAGAAAATTAAGTTGTTTCTACTGGACACTCAAGGGTGAAGGGGAGTTCAAACTGAAGAGTTTCCCCTGATTTGAGAGGGAGGAAGAGGAGGCTTTCAGTGACCAAGGGATTTATTGGCTTAAAACAATTGTGACTATAGTCAAAAGTTCAACTAATTGAGTGAATGAATGAATGAATGAAAACTTTATTTAACAGATTGCAGAATGGGTACCATACAGTACGGCTCAATACACACAATTGTTAAGGGGATGCAGACCAGAGAAAGACGTTTGTCTTGTTTACATCAGGGCCCCCCATTTTCAATTCATAGTGCCATTTATGACATTCTCTGCCGCTGCTTGCAGCCCATGTTGCTCTGTTGCACAATGGCTAAAACTCCCTCCACCACCCCAGCCTCCACCCATATCATCTATCGTAATTGTCATCTAGATATGCTCTTACAGGTGATGATTGCTTATTGACTCAGTTGCCAACCCCTAAGTGACAGCACTAAATGACTCAGTTGCCAGTATCATCTGAGGGTGTGGTTTCTAAGGCTCCACTCAGGATGGTCCCATGGGGGGGGGGGGTATTTACACTCTCAGCCAAATCTGTTGCAAAAAAGAACCTACTAACCTTCATACTGTCTTTTACTATTATGCACTTTGCTACTAAGGAATATACCTTGCCTATATTAGTACCACTACCTAATATGCTAATATGTCTATACTACTATGCACTCAAGGTTGAAAAAAGTATTTTTTTGTACAGTGAATCTGTCTATGTGGCCACAGGGCAAAGTAGTACAGAGTGACGTCTGACACCTCTACATTTTCTTTCACATTTGAAAAGCCAAGGACTATTCCAAGATGAGAAGCTGCGTACCAATAGAGATGAGAGACAGAGTAGGGCTATAGTTGCAGGGAAGAGAAACACTTTCTCTTTTTAATTGAATCCTTAGAGAATCCCCAAAAGAAATAAATCAGGAAGGCATAACAGTCCTTGAAACTAGCTGGTAAAATATTGATAAAATGATTTTTTTATGTATCCTGAGACACTTCCATATTAATCCATATTAAATGGTATTGTCAGCCAGAATAAATCAAGCACCATTATCACTGAAGTGTATCGAATAACCTAGTGCCAAACACTTTTGATATTGTAGGAGGCATATTCTGTGTTTTGATATTGTTGTGTGTGCACTAATGGTTTTATGAGTCTTGCCCTCTACAGGCGCTGAGAGCCTGTCCTGTTTAATGATGAGGGTCGGAGTGCCCGGCGTGGCTACATTCTCCTTTTATTTAAATATTACAAGTCAATTTAAATTTCTGTTCATAAACAAGAAAGCATTTTCTTTTTACTCAACAAAACTCTGGACATTCTAATCTTCATATACCTCATACAAATCAAAATCAATCAATATTGTAATATATTTTTCTGAGTCCAAGATACTGATCCATAAAGGGACTACGTTTCACTTGAGGTGTAGTGTGACCAACTTTTCACTGAATGTTTAGAATGTTTCTTCCAGCAAGGCAACACCGGCACTATGGTAGCAACTAACCAAAAATTATCTGTATTTTTCCTTTCCGGCCCCTTTGGTAATTGAGTTTGACATTCCTGCTCTAGACTTAAGGGAAGTGATGTTGACCAGGTTAAAGATTTTTATGTTAACATTTTGAATGAGTAATCATAAAAAGAAGATTATAATAATACATCCACAGAGCTTTTAGAAAGGTGCAGAATAAAACTATTGCTTCCCCACCCAAAAAATATTGATTAATTCATTGATCATTTAACACTATGATCGCCGGGAACGAGTTTTCACGTAATTCCGAGCCATGCTCATTCTGCCGAAGACGCCGTAACTCGTCTTTGATGTCAATATTTCAAAAATCTGTCATCGAAATCATATTTCCTTTCCGGAGCCCTGAGACACACTGCTGATCTCCTCTCAACTCTCTAGTGGTCCAAGAGCGCCATCTGGTGGCCGATCGGCAGATCGCCAACCGGATATTAACCTTTGAACCGGTAGTACTCATCCATATGTGGTCCGGCCACTCGCTATAGCTCCCGCGACTCCATCTTGAAACACTGGATAATAGATTGCTCGCCCTAACTCAATAAACAACGTTATTTGGACGTATATACTATTATACAACCTGGAAATGGATCGGGCATTTCTACATCCCATAATAGAAAAAAATCTGTTCCACGCTCATCTGCCAGCGGCGCGAGGAAGCCACGGTAAGATTCAGCGTTATTTTCTAACGTATTCTATACTAACATCAATATAATGCATTTAGGGCTATAAATCACGTTCTGAAGAAAGCTGCAGAAAACGATAAAAACATACTTATACTTTAGACCATATTTTAGTATGAATATGTGAATGAAAAAGTATAACGTTGCTACACCCTGAACAATACATATAGGACATTGAATGGGCCATAATAATGGCAATTTAGCAATAGAATTAAAAAAATGTCTGGCAGACGCTCTCTGATTGGCCACTGACTGACGCTCTCTGATTGGCCACTGACATGTTTGCCCAATCGCGTGACGAGCTGTGTCTTTGCCCATTTCCGCGTCGAACAGCCTGCAAACTACCTGGCATTCTATCGCCATGCTCTAAGACAGGGGTCAGCAACCTTTTTGACATGGAGTGCCTGTTTGAAATATAGTTGTAACTAGTGTGCCTCAACAATATTCCATGCATCGTAATTTTTTTTTCTCATAATCAGGTCTTTTTAATGATAATTTTTACATTATTACATTATTATTATTGTTATTATTAACAATATTATTATGATGGTTGTATCAACCCTAAATCTGAGTTGGGTGGGGGGTGGGGGGGAATGCAATGCAGACAAACAGCTGCATACAGTGCGACCATTTCACTCACATTTGCCCATTCATTTTTGGACACATCACACACCATCGGTGTGTGTACTGTACGTGTGCTGTCATAGCTCCACCTACAGGCCTAATGGAGAACACCAGGATGTGAATGGAGGGTGAATGTGAGGTATATCGTGTAAATAAGTTTTGATTGATCGCAAGACTACACTGTACATTTTTTTATAATAATAAGTTACCAGAACTTAAAAATATTGAGTTCAGTTACTGTGCATTAAGGTTCAGATTTCAATCCATAATAAGTTAACAGAAAAATAAGTACACAACCACATTATTTCAACCTAATAAAACTATGTTTATTGTCATTGTTTTAAGAACACAAGTTGACTTGGTAATACTCACATTTTGAGTAAAAAAAATTGCTTTTAACATGTGCAATGTTCAATGAAATAGAAAAATAAATAATAAAATGTGTTGATTAATCCCACTGGTCACAATGGTGACCGTAATAATGTTTTTGTTATAAGGCTCTGCAAATGTTACTGAATGATGTAGCAATGTATTTCCAGCTAAATTGAAATAATAAACAAATAAATGGTCTCAATTAAATATGTGGTAGTAAAAAGAACCTGTGGGAGGATTTCAACAAGAGAAATGCGACAACAGTGCAAAATATTTCACTATAATATTTCAAAGCAAAAAAAATAAAAAATAAAAAATATTATAATTATTATTATTATTATTTTTTACTGCTGCCCCCTGTGCCTATGAAAATGCCCCCGCGTGCCTATGCAGGCACGCGTGCCTAGGGTTGCCTACCCCTGCTCTAAGACAAACTCTAACCTTAACCAACTTCGAAAGAGTGCCTAAGCTTAACCGTCGAAAGAACTTGCCGTCACGCTCTAAGACAAACTAACCTTAACCAACTTCGAAAGAGTGCCTAAGCTTAACCAGTGTAGAAACAGGCGTCGGCCAATCAGAGAGCGTCTTGCCAGAAATGCGGCTACGGAAAAAAATTACGCGTTGCAGGCATGTATCCCCTCTCTACTTCCCATTTCCCCATGTGGGATGCACCTGATTGGATAAATGACATGCTGGTGCTCTAGTGCGACATCTAGTGGCTGAATGTTATTTATAGCACCTTTAATAAGTGATAATATTGCTCTAATTTCAGCATTGGACGTCTCTGGCTCATTTGGTATGTGTTATATACCAGGTTGAACACCAGTATCCCTGGCAGACACTAAATGCTTTTGGGTTGAGCCCTGGTTTCATAGCCAAGATCCAGTTACTGCGCCGTGATATAATAATAATAATAATAATAATAATAATAATAATAATAATAATAATAATAATAATAATAATAATAATAATAATAATAATAATAATAATAACTGGACTTTGAAGAAGTCTTTATTCATCATGCAGTGACACACACATGCGATGGGCGGCACACACAGGAACACACACATCCAAGTTGTTTTGGGTCGCCGATGAGATTGAGTCTCTGCGCTTGACCCATCCTGTCGTCCTTCCCCCCAAGGGCAGCCGGGAGCAGATTTCTTTATTGCAAGTATACTAAAAGTTAATGTTGGTTTGGAGGGAGAGAGAGGGAGGAAATTAAATTATTAACAATCTAGTGTTCATTCGTGTTCATTATGGCACAGATTAGTTTGTGTGGATCTCCCTTCAAACTAGTTTTTACAAATTCAAGCTGCTATTAAATTGATTTATTTTGGGATGAATTGCATTGGATTCCTCTGGCTGTTCTTTTTTCCAAAGGAAGAAGGAGGACGAGGACTAATGCATTTGGCCAGTGTTGAAAGATTGATAGTTTATAAAAGTACTTTTAAAAACCAAATCTCTCTCGCTCTCTTCTCTTCTCTATCTCTCCCTCCCTGCCTCTCTTTCTCTCTCCCTTCCTCCCTGCCTGCCTCTCTCTCCCTCTCTGTGCCTCCCTCCCTGCCTCTCTCTCCCCTTCTCTCGCTCCCTCCCTGCCCCTCTCTCTCTCTCTCTCTCTCTCTCTCTCTCTCTCTCTCTCTCTCTCTCTCTCTCTCTCTCTCTCTCTCTCTCTCTCTCTCTCTCTCTCTCTCTCTCTCTCTCTCTCTCTCTCACTCTCACTCTCACTCTCACTCTCTCTGTCTCTCCCGCTCTCTCTCACTGTCACGGTTTGATGTATTGAATCCAATATGCACATAATGAGACTCGGCAGACAGATCTTGTTAAAACCCAGTTTTGGGTATATTTAATATAGAATGGTCAGGTATTCAGGCGGGGGTCGGTACACGGAGGGAGCACTCGTACAGTCCAGGGGCGTGCGCGCGACAGGAGAGTCAGACAGGCAGGGGTCGATACACGGAACGGAGTAGTCAGACAGGCAGGGGTCAGAGCGGGTACAGGGGAGTTAGCCAGGCAGGGATCAACACTGGTGCAGGTCCCGTTCGGGAAAGGCAAGGAGCGTTTGTCAGGCAGGCAGGGGTCAGAGCACGTCTTTGTCGGGAGCCAGAAAACAGGGTCAAGAGCCAGGTAGGACAGGAAATACGAAGTTACGATCTGGCAGCCTCTTGACATCTGGGGTGCGGTTATATTACTGATGTAATTGGCCGACAGACGTCAATCAGCTGACAGCATCACACCCCTGCATTCTGCACCTGACTTGACGAGAGAATGAGAGAGAGAGAGAGAGAGAGAGAGAGAGAGAGAGAGAGAGAGAGAGAGAGAGAGAGAGAGAGAGAGAGAGAGAGAGAGAGAGAGAGAGAGAGAGAGAGAGAGAGAGAGAGAGAGAGAGAGAGAGAGGGGGGGGTAGCCAGGTAGGGACTGTGACACTCTGAGCCAGGCGGCCTTCAGAAGTTTTTTTGTGTAACACTAACACATCCTCTTCCATCTGACTAACATTGATTCCTTTAGTTTGTTCCTCTGTGTGTGCGTGTGTATGTGCGTGTGTGTGTGTGTGTGTGTGTGTGTGTTACTGGCCACACGTTCCCTATAATGTTATCACGATACCAACATTTTGACTTTGATACCGATACCAGTATCACAATCGTTGCACGTTTATGGAAAGTTCAAGCCCGGACCACAAAGCTTCTCGAAGGGTTAAGCGCGACACGTACGTGTGTGTGTGTGTGTGTGTGTGTGTGTGTGTGTGTGTGTGTGTGTGTGTGTGTGTGTGTGTGTGTGTGTGTGTGTGTGTGTGTGTGTGTGTGTGTGTGTGTGTGTGTGTGTGTGTGTGTGTGTGTGTGTGTGTGTGTGTGTGTGTGTGTGTGTGTGTGTGTGTGTGTGTGTGTGTGTGTGTGTGTGTGTGTGTAAAAGTGTAAAAGTGTAAAAGTGTAATTGATTTATGTCTGGCCAGGTGTCTGCAGAGGAAGGCCATTTGTTGTAGCTCATCAGTATTCTAAGTAGGCCTACTGTATGCATGTTTGTGTGTGAGAGAGTGAGAGAGAGGGAGTGAGGGAGGGAGAGAGACAGAGAGGGAAAGTGAGAGAGAGAGAGAGAGAGAGAGAGAGAGAGAGAGAGAGAGAGAGAGAGAGAGAGAGAGAGAGAGAGAGAGAGAGAGAGAGAGAGAGACGAAGGGAGAGAGAGAGACGAAGGGAGAGAGAGAGGTGGAGCATGATCATCATTAATACAGCTCCTCCATTAGCCTGAGTGCTGGCGTGACAACATAATGGGCGTCGCGACGCCCAGACAACGGGGTCACTTACGTACCCGCCCAGCAACCGGTTATGTCAAAGTAAGTGGGTTCCGAGTGGGTCCCAAATTCCCAGTTGTCTGAACCAGCGCACGCACGCGCAAACACACACATACACACACAAACAAATAGAGACGCGTGCATGCACACGCACATCTTACAGTCTTACAGGGAGGGTTGGCTCTGTAAGCTTTCAGAGGTTTTTGAAGTAATCAATAATGAACGAGGGAATGGTGGGAAATGATAGAAAAAGCAGAACAAGCGAGTGAGCAAATAAGTGAATGAGGAAGACGGGGGGAGGGGGGAAATAAAGTGGTTGAGAAGTAGAGATGTGGAGTGATGGAGGGAATCCCCTTGAGAACTGCTTCGCGTGGAAAGCAGACAGTTACAGTGCAGTTATCCAGAGCACTCTCCCCAAAACATATTAGTGGTAAGATTATCCCGGGGCCATCATGAACCAATGGGTTATAGTGTCCTGAGCACTAAGGTGGTTTTGCTGGGAAACTGAGCCCTGGATAATATTTAAGAGGGGGTGGGGTTAGTAGAGAGGAGATGTGGCTTGAGGTTAGAGAGGAGAGGAAGCTAGGAGGAAGGGTTGGGGTTAGAGAGGAGAGGAAGCTAGGAGGAAGGGTTGGGGTTAGAGAGGAGAGGAAGCTAGGAGGAAGGGTTGGGGTTAGAGAGGAGAGGAAGCTAGGAGGAAGGGTTTGGGTTAGAGAGGAGAGGAAGCTAGGAGGAAGGGTTGGGGTTAGAGAGGAGAGGAAGCTAGGAGGAAGGGTTGGGGTTAGAGAGGAGAGGAAGCTAGGAGGAAGGGTTGGGGTTAGAGAGGAGAGGAAGCTAGGAGGAAGGGTTGGGGTTAGAGAGGAGAGGAAGCTAGGAGGAACGGTTGGGGGATAAGAGTTGAGAGACAGAAATGATTGGCACTGTCTTGTAAGGACAGGGTAATATACAGTACTTAGAATACTTAGTAAAAGTCAAACTTTTTACAAGTTTGCTTGACTGATCCCTGTTAAAATAAATAGTTTTGAAAATTCTGCAATGGAACAAAATGTCCTGCGTACAAACGTGTTTTTATTGGGAAACCAAGCCTTAACTACCGTAATATTGACTTGTCAGATGGCTCATACAGTAGAATAATGGGAATAATGGTTCAGAGGTGAAATGCAATCTTTAGTTCTAACCCTGCAAGGCAACATATTATTATTTTATAGGTCTTTCTTAGATGTTGTGGGGCTCATAAATACACCAGGAGGCCTTACTGGGTGGCCCGGTCCCTACTAAAGATAGGGTTTGGTTAAAGTAATGAGTAGGACGGTTTAAACCCATATTATGGCCATTTCCCAGTTTAATATTAAAATTTCCGTGGTCTATTTACAAACATTTGCATGTTTCTTATTGTCAAAGCGCACCTAGAAATGCACATCAAACTGCAGGTCAGATCCAGCAATTGCATATTTTAGCAATGAGCGAACCCCCATCTTGACAAACGGGAGGTGTGTAAAGTCAGAGTGTATCAGAGTGTATCGTTGTTTTTTTATTACAAGAATGAACAATAATAAACATCAATAGATATATAATGTATGCCAAGAGTAAACAATTGTGTTACATAGTGACATACAGGATACTGTGTGTAGATACTGTGTAGATATGTAACAGAAGAAAAGGCTGGAAATGTCACTAGTATTGAATACTGGCTGAGCGTCTCGTTCTGCCATTATGAGATGTCATCTCATGCACCTATTGTGCGCGTGAAAAAATTGCACATGCACGTCACTTGCACGTGACCACGCCTACTCCTGTGTGTGCCTACAAGACACAGGAAGTGGTCACGTCCACGCCCTTCCAAGTCTGAATTCCATCCGTGAAAAACATCCAAGGGACTTCAGGGCGCTGAAGAGTGAGACGCTCAGCCAGTATTCATATAACTAGCGTTATAGGATAACCTTCGTTATATATTCATACTGGCCAATCGCGTCTCGCTCTGCCATTATGAGATCAAAAGGGGCAGAGCGGATGCGTGGCCACGTCAAATGCACCCCCTGAGGGCCCATAAGCCCCTGCCAGGGAGGAGGGGAGTCCCGTCCACCCGCCCGTCCTAACGAAGGGGGGGAGGCAGTCAACTACAACCAATGTGCAAAAAAGGAAACTAGTCACCCTAGAATGCACAGTGCAAGCGGGACCATGTGTGACATAGCACTCCGCGGTCCACACCCACACACACCTGCTAGCCCACCTGATGGCGGGATGCAGGAGAGGTCCCGGACCTCAGGACTGCCTGGGAGACAGAGCCCCCAGTCATGTCCATGAGGTAAAACCTAACAAAAGGGCCCGGGAAGGGCCAGGAGGCAGCAGAGCAGATGTCCTCCACCGAGGCCCCCCCAAACAGGGCAGCGGAGGCCGCCACTCCACGAGTGGAGTGTGCCCTGACGCCTGTGGGGGGAACCTGTCCAACCAAAGTGTAGCAGAGGTCAATGCCCTCGCACAACCAATGTGACAGGCGTTGCTTGGACATCACCTTACCCGCGTGAGAGCCACCGTAACAAATAACAGTTGATCGGTAGCCCTGAGATCCTGCGTGCGACTAAGGTAAACCTTCAGCACACGGACAGGACACAACAGGTGAAGGCTCGCCTCCAAGTCACTAGTGTGAGGAGGAGGGTGAAACGCCTGAAGCACAATATCCCTGGAGCGATTAAGAGCTCCGGATATTCTTTGGCACAAAGGCCGGATTAGGCTTCAGAGTCGCACTGCTATCGGCCCGAATAGACAGGCACTCTGACCGCACCGAGAGAGCACACAGCTCACCCACGCGTTTAGCGGAGGTGATGGCCAAAAGGAACGCGGTCTTAAAGACAGACGATCCAATGGCGCCTGCTCAAGAGGCTCAAACGGGGCCCCCAACAGCCTTTCCAGGAACAGTAGGTCCCGACTCGGAGACAGAGCACGTTCCACAGGCTTGAGACGCCGTGCGCCAAGCAGGAAACGTCTCACGAGACGGTGGCTGAACAGTGTTCTGCCCTCAAAGCCCACATGACAAGAAGATATAGCTGCAGCGTATACCTTCACTGTCGAGGCCAACTGCCTATCCAGGATAAACTGGAGGAAGGACAGAACCGAGTCCAGGGGGCATGACACCGGGTCCAGGCCCCCAACCTCACACCACTCTCGAACCATACGCCACTTCCCTGCGTAACCGCGGTAGTGGATGGAGTGCGCGCGTTCTGGATGGTGTTAACCACAGTAAAGTTAAGACACATCCCGAGCTGTCTGAGGACTAGAAGCACTGTCTTCAATTCCAACACATTGATATGTAGTGCAGACCGGGCAGCATGGTCCTTGCCAGCTGCCCCCTACTGCGTCGGTCCGACACGCCCCTCCCCATCCCGTGAGGGAGGCGTCAGTGAAGACCGTGAAGCCTGCTGCCCATGGGGACTCCGCCGGTGAGGGCCCCAGGCCCCCCCCAGTGGGCGAGGTCTCCCAGTACTGACATGGGAACCTTCAGCTGCTTCCACTCAACTCTCACAGGGTCTATTTTCATACTGAAAACCCCACCTCTGTATCCTCCTCATGAAGAGGAGGCCAAGAGGGACCACAGCTTGAGCCGATGCCATCATACCGACCAGGCGCATCACGGACAGCGCCGTAACCGCCCTGCCAGGACGGAACCTCCCGAGCGCGCCGAGAATATCCTCTCGCCCCCGCTCTGACTGGGATGCCCACATAGACCTTGAGCTTAGAATTAAGCCCAAGTACTCCATATGTTGACTGGGAAGAGGAGTACTCTTCTTCCAGTTCACAGCAAAACCCAGGCTGGTGAGGAATTCCACCACCTGCCTGGTATGAGATCTGGCGATCTCCTCTGACCGGCTGAGGACCAGAACGTCGTCTAGGGTAGAATAAAATTCGTATCCCCTGACGACGCAGAGGTCCCAGCCCGGTCTCCACGCACTTGGTGAAGATGCAAGGAGCCAGAGAGTAGCCGAACGGCAGCCTCCGGTACTCGTACGCTATGCCCTGAAACAGGAAGCGTAGGTATCTCGGGAAGATCGGGATGTGAAAATACGCATCCTTCAGGTCTATGGAGGTGAACCAGTCTCCCACTCTGACAGCGCTTAACAGGTGTTTGACGGTCAACATTCTGAACCTTCCATGGGACAGGTCCAGTATGGGTCTGACCCCCCCCCCCCCCCCCGATTTCTCGGGCAACAGAGAATATCGGGAGTAAACGCCACTCATCGCGTCCTCCCATGGGACCACGCCGATGGCCTGCTTTGCCACCAGAGAACAAATCTCTTCGGCCAGGGCTGTCACTGCCGCGGACTCTGACAATAGAGTCTGTACCAAACCCAAAAACTGAGGGTGGGGGTGTGCAAACTGTAACACAAACCCCGCCCTCAGCGTTCTCTCCATCCACACCAACATATGGCACTACTGTAGCCATACGTGGTAAAAATCCCAAAGCGCCCCGCCGCCAACTGGCGCCGGTTCACTAAGAATCGTAAACAGGTGGCCCGGTCCCTCCCGCTGTGCATTGCAAACCCTGGTTTCGCCAACCGCGTGAGCAAGGTGTCTCGCGGAGTCGGGATATCGCGCCCTGACTCTACCAATGAGGCAATCGCACCCAAGGGGGACCCAGACAAAAAGGGGCGGTCTGATACGGGGGGAGCGCTCATCACCCCCGGTGAATGAGGTAGTTCCCCCGCTGAGCATCTTCCCGGCTTAGCTTGCTGGGGACAGCCTGCTCTGCGGCTGGACATGCATGATGTGTGGTCCCCACGCTGCCCGATAGGGTGAATCCCTACACACCGTCCCTGTAGTGATATTACTACCACCCAAATTACGCGTGCCTGACTGACCACCGTGGGATCGTAAGTCCAGACAGGGGAGGCACTAACTTAATACCCGGCCTGGCGGGGGGAAACCGCTCTGCGACCTCCTGGGCCTAGAGTTCCCCCTCTGACAAAATTTTTTAGATACAGGGAACCCTGCTCCATCGTCAGATACAACACCAGGCTCACCAAACACAGACGCAGGACGTGTGGTGCGGGAGCCTCCTGACAGTACAGCATTCTCATAGACAGACCCAGGCCTAGCTAGCAGCTGGGTATCAGCCCCTGTCTCCATGAGAAGTGATATGTGGGGTCACTTGCGCTTCACTGGAAGAACGCGGCCCGCAGCCAGAGGGGACACAACAGAGCCCTGAATCCCATAGTGTAGCGGGGGGGGGGGGGAGTGAACGGAGAGCGTACTAGACACAGCTAGATGGCAACAGTTTTTTAGGGCATGCCCATCTAATACAGCCGATCCCTCGGCCGCCGAGGCTGTCGGCACTGTGATAACCTGTTCTCTTTGTGTCCAGGTTATCCCAGGCGGGAGACACATGACCGCCGGTCGGGGGTCTCGCCGCAGCCGCTGGCGAGACCGTGCTCTCACCTCGTGCTGCGCGGTGTAGGGCGGCGTGGGGCCCCGGTCAAATACCGCCAGCGTCTCCGTGGACAGACCAAAAAGTCCATCCACGGAGAGGGGAGCCCTGAGGAGGAGAACCCTCCTTTCCTCCTCCAGGGGAGATTGCTCCAACCAAAGATGTCTGTGAACAAGAGTCGACAGCATCCTAGCCCTCCCTGTGGTTATTGCCTGCGGCTGGGTCAACAGCTGAATAACCTCAAAACCTTGCGCAATGGTTTTGACGTCGGCTAGTCCTAAGACCCCATCACAGACACCATTTTAGACAGAAAAACAGCCAATTGAGTTGCTGCTAAATTCTGTACTGCGGCGGTATAAGCTTCAACAGCCCACTCAGCCACCTGTCGGGCCAACTCGCCCCTTGGCGTCGGCTACCGGGCGGGATACCGCTCTACCATGTCAGGACAAAGGACCAATGCCACCCGCTTCTCTAAGCACGGCACACCAGTGGCGGCTGCTCACCAATTCTATTTACTAGTGAAGCATTGCCTCACTAGTAGTCATGCAAAAACCTCCACTGCGGCACACCTGTCCTGAACCCTGTCGTCAGACCGTCCAACCGTGAAAGGGATGAATGAATGAATGAATGAAAACTTTATTAACAGATTGCAGAATGGGCACACTTACCACGGCCCAATACGCACAACTGCTAAGGGGATGCAGACCAGAGAAAAATGTTTGTCTTGTCTACATCAGGGTCCCCCATTTTCAATTCATAGATTCATAAATGCATAGGGTAGACAAGCCTCAGATACCGTTTGACCTACAGCAATGCAATGGTTAAACGGTGGGAACTAAACACAGCCCCGGCGGGACAACACATGGGAGCAGCGTCCCGAAAAAGCAACATAATTAGTAGTAGCTGCGTGCGCCATGATAACTGGAAAACATTTAACAACGTGTCACATTCATCCAAATACACAGCCCCCCGCGCCATCACACCGCCCGGTCGTCACATGGGACAACAAGCAGTAGTGAAAAACGCTAGTACTAAAACTTGCCGTGTCGGCCCCCCTACCTGTGCGCGGCGTAGCTCGACCGCCGAACGCCGCGCAAAGTCCCTCGGTTCACTGCCAGAATCGAGGACAGACCAGAAAAGGGCCGATGTTCCGTCTGGACGTGCAGTAGAGGGTCCGGGGGCTGGCGAACCTCGAATTGTTTAATTTCTCCTTTCGCTTCATAATAACGTTCCACCTGGTTGAAGTGCATATGAACAAATCCACGGATGGAAAAAGACAAGGAAGGGCGTGGACGTGACCACTTCCTGTGTCTTGTAGACACACACATGCAAGTGACGTGCATGTGCAATTTTTTCACACGCACGATAGGTGCATGAGATGACATCTCATAATGGCAGACCGAGACGCGATTGGCCAGTATGAATATATAACTGAGAATTGTGCTGTATCCTCTCACTGGGCTCCAATCAAATCCAATGGGGCGAGGTGTGTTCCTGTTCTACTGAGGAAATGGTTGTAAACCGTACATCAACCATTGTAATGACTTGCATAGGCTTTGTCCTATCTAAGTTGCTCAGTTAATGCATCTGTTCCAGGTTGTTCTTAAAATGAAGATCAAGATAAATAGTTATTGAATTGTGCATCCTGTGCACTTATTATATTTGGCACAGGTTTACCTGCCCTGGCTTCAGGAATGCTCTTAGCTGGACCTTAGCACTCTCTCATGCAGACTCTGATCAAGGACTACAAAAAATTGCAGCAACAAATTATGTAATGTTTTACTAGAGATGGGATGAAATATTGAACTACAGAAGTTTGCAATATAAACATGAGATAATATGCATTAATAATAACCTATAAGTGGTTCATTACTAGGTTTCCATTACATAATAACAGGCCTATAGGTGGTTCATTACTAGGTTTCCATTACATAATAACAGCTTATAAGTGGTTCATTACTAGGTTTATATTACTTAATAACAGGCTTATAAGTGGTTCATTACTAGGTTTATATTACTTAATAACAGGCTTATAAGTGGTTCATTACTAGGTTTATATTACTTAATAACAGGCTTATAAGTGGTTCATTACTACGTTTCCATTATGTAATAACAGGCTTATAAGTGGTTCATTACTAGGTTTCCATTATGTAATAACAGGCTTATAAGTGGTTCATTACTAGGTTTCCATTATGTAATAACAGGCTTATAAGTGGTTCATTACTAGGTTTCCATTATGTAATAACAGGCTTATAAGTGGTTCATTACTAGGTTTCCATTACATAATAACAGTCCCACTAGGTACTCATCACTTTCTGCGAATAGGTCCGCATTGGTTGCGGTATCTTCCAGCAGCAGTAGATATGCCATATTGTGTGTGTGTGTGTGTGTGTGTGTGTGTGTGTGTGTGTGTGTGTGTGTGTGTGTGTGTGTGCGCGTGTGTGTGTGTGTGTGTGTGTGTGTGTGTGTGTGTGTGTGTGTGTGTGTGTGTGTGTGTGTGTGTGTGTGTGTGTGTGTGTGTGTGTGTGTGTGTGTGTGCAGGGACGTGCACAGGACTTTAGAGGGGCAGGTGCTCAAAGGCTGAAAAGGGCACTACACTTGTGTGTATATATTAACCGATTTTTAAGGGCCCTTTTCGGGTGGGGGGCCCCCTTTTTATGCTTTTTGGGGGGTTTTGGTGATCAAATATTGAATATTGAACTATAATAAGCAGTGCAGGAGCTCACTTATCCTTGAAAGACACTTTTATCACTGACTTAAAAGGCCCATACATCTCCATAAATATTCAGGGGGGAGGGAATAAGTGCTTACCCTACAGACCCCAAGAAGTGATGTATATTCTGTATTGTTTAATATAAATGCATTTTTTATTCCAATCCCGATTTGTATTTGAGATTCTCAAATCCCATCGGACCTGACTTCTTCGTGTCCCTCAATGAGTGTAATACCAGCATTCAACTGTATGCGCCACAGCGGTTTCTATCATCATCATCATCACCACCCACGCTATGCATAAAATATATAGGTCCGCGGAGAGGCACGGTGAGGAGGCCGTGCAAACTGCAATGGAATATGGGGCATCTCTCTCTCTTTACCTAATATTTTGATTCTATCCTGACATTTTTCAGTTGGAAGGGCAGTCTATATGCGTAACGAAAAAATTAAATAAAAATAAAAATCTTTTTTTAATATTTTATTTCAAAAAGGGCACTTTTTTGATGAGGCTCAAAAAGGCAGGTGCTCAAGCACCCCTTGGCCTCTATGTGTGCACGTGCCTGTGTGTGTGTGTGTGTGTGTGTGTGTGTGTGTGTGTGTGTGTGTGTGTGTGTGTGTGTGTGTGTGTGTGTGTGTGTGTGTAGGCCTAGGGTGCAGACTTAGCCCTTTTAAATAGCGCGATTGATTACTGATTATTGGATGGCATGGTTAAATGTATTTATTTATTTATTATGATTGATGTTCAAGTCCACATGCAAGTTCAAGGTTTTATTTGTCACATGCAACATCATACCAGTAAGATGAGCAGTAGAATGTTTCTCCACTGGCTCAATGTGCACACTAAGCAAGGTAAAAAATAAATAAAACCAACAATAATATATTTTCGTTATGGATATCCACATGTCTATTTACAGAATGTAGATGTGTCCATTCTAGTCCACTATGGCTATATCCACACCATTGAGTTTAGTGCTTATTAATATATTCACTGCCATTTGCAGTGTTCACATAGCACTTTTATTTATTTTATTTTATTTCATGAATGAGGTCCAATTGTCATGTCCCCTGTTTCCTAGTCTCGTTGTCCCTGTGTGGGTGTGGGTATGTGTGACTAATTACAGGATTGGAACCTGGTGTGGAAGCAGGTCCCTAACAGTCATGGCCAGAATGTACTGTTAAGGTTCGACTGGTATAGTGCAGAGAGATGAGCAAGACAACTGAACGGGTTCCAAGGGTGTTTAATGTAAAAAGGCACAGAGTAGTCAGGCAAGCGAGGGGTCGTAGTCGATGAGACAGGCAAGATGGTCATACACAGGATCAAGAATGAGAGCAGGGAGGGAAGCCAGGTAGACTGGTAGAGGACTGTTGACAAGGAGGACAATCAGGATTAGGCAAGGCAACATCAAATCAAATCAAATCAAATCAAATGTATTGGTAAGGCCCGACAACACACGTTAATGTCCCCATGGGCCGGACACGTCTTCTTTAAACAAGTTAAGAAGAAACATCACAATAAATCAAGAACAAAACAAAAACACCATGAAGTCCACATTTTTTTAAATAAATAAAATAAATGAATGCAACACTCCCAGACATACCCCACACGAAGGTAAGGAAAAACTCACTAAAACCTAGCAATAGGAAAAAATGCACCACAGGCAATGTGGAGGAGAGAAACCTTAGAAGGGCCGTTCAAGGGGTGATCTGCATTTCTTAGATGTCTGTGATATTAGTGTTGCAATAAAACAGGCGAGACAGTTGGTAAGCATGCACACATATGTGTAATGAAACACAGATAAGTGCATGCAATAGCAACTGAACATTTTAAAAGATTGAAAAATAGAGCTGATGGCGGATCTATTTGAGGCATGGGGGTGGCGCAGAGAGGGTTGCATCCTCCCGGTCATCATCACGGGACATCCACCACTCCGGGCATCACCACGAGACAGCCACTCACAGGGAGACAGGGAGACAGGGAGACGGGACAGGCGTTAGACAGTTTACGTGATTGTGATGGGCGGACATACAGTAGCAATAGATACATGTGGTAAGCATATATGTGAATAGAATAGATATATGTAGTAAGCATATTATGTGAATAGAATAGAAGTACTTAACCCAGCAATGAACTCAACGTCTAAACCACGTTGACAGACCACAGACAGAAGACGGTAAGAAGCTGATCCATGGCCTCAGTGGTGCACGTAGAACAGTCACTGCACTCTTGGCCAAGACCCAGAGACATCCACCACCTTGGTTGATTGAATTGATTGATTGAAAAGTTTATTAACAGATTGCAGAATGGGTACAGTACAGTTCAATACATACAATTGTTAAGAGGATGCAGACCTGAGAAATACTTTTGTCCTGTTTCCATCAGGGTCCCCCATTTTCAATTCATCATATGACACACACGACATACAGATAGACAGTACTGCTACATCTATACATTTATGACATACCAGATTTGCAAATACAGTACTGTTTGTGATACTAAAAAAAAAAACACTACGAGACAACCACTCAGAGAGATGGGGAGATGGGGGGGGGTTAGATAGTTCCCATGTTTGTAGTGGGCAGAGATGGAGCAATAAATACATGTAGTGAGCATATGCATACATGGTGACAGTAGAATCAAAGTATATAAGAAAATTGTCATATGCCCCGGGGGGCAGGAGGAACCACTCAGAATTGGTCAGGGCAGAGCAGGTAAGGTTCAGCGCTGCAGGCCAGACAGAAGGGGGTATGAAGCTGTTCCATGGGACCGGTTGAGACAGAGACAGAGGTTAAAAAGGTTCTCCCGTGTCTGCAGAAATGCAGACATGGGAGCAAATAGACATCCTAACTAAACTAGACATATTAATCTAAGGGTCAGTCCCTGACCAGGTGAGATCAGGGTAGGTTGAAGGAGAGAGAGAGAAAAGATGGGTCTTAAGCAGGGATTTAAAAGCTTCGACAGAGCAGGTAATTTGTTCCACAGGTAGAGAGCGCGGTAGACAAAGGCTCTGTGGCCAGCGGATTTTTTTTAACCCTTTTTAATCGATAGAAGCCCCGCATTTTGTGAGCGCAGAGCACGAGCGGGCAAGTATCGAGAGATGAGATTGGATAGATAGGCACCCATTTAAAATGTAGGTTAGGAGTAGCATTTTAAAGTCAGATCTGGCTTGAATAGGAAGCCAGTGTAAGGTGGACACAACTGGTGTGATGTGATAAAATGTTCTAGTTTTAGCCGCATTTTGCACAAGTTGAAGATTTTTTTATGCTTGAAAAAGGTAGGCCTGAAAAAAGTGTGTTACACAGTAGTCTAGACGTGATGAGACAAAAAAGCATGAGTTAAAATGGGGCGAATCTTTGCGATATTACGAAGATGAAAGAAGGCCATTTTGGTGACATATTTTATATGTGCATTAAATGAGAGGGAGGAATACAAAATTACTCCAAGGTTTTTTATGGTGGAGCTCTGAGATACATGACAAGTATCAAAGTTGAGGGAGATGTCCTCAAACAGGCCTCTGTGGTTTGGGGGGGCCAACGATTAACATCTCAGTTTTATCTGCATTTAAGGAGTAGAACATTTTGCGACATCCACTTTTGAATGGCAAGCAGGCAAGCCTCAAGATTTTGTAATTGGGAGGAATTGTTTGGCTTAATAGGTATGTATAATTGGGTGTCAAACATGGGTACGGGAATAAACAAGAACGAGCACAAATTACTATGACTGACTGGGTTTACTGAAACTACAATCTGGCGCCGTCTTGAAGTATGAGCTGGGTATTTGTAGCAGGATGATTGGATGATAGCCAGCAGCTGTGGATGCTTGGGACCTGCCTCCACACCAGGTAATAGCCACACATCCCACACCCACACAGAGACAACGAGACTAGGAGACAGGGGACATAACACCAATGTGCATTTCCTGACTAAAAATGACAGAATATTGAGACCAATATCACCATTGCTACTCTCACTCAACACGACACAACACTGGTAAGCAAGCTGCCCGGCGAGGTTCTGGTGATGACGATATTAATTTTCAAAATGGCCTGTTGTTCCCCTTTAAGAAAAGTTATCCCCAGGACTTCCGGTTACCGCTCGGGTCGGATGGCTGCTTAGTTTTTAAGCTCCTCAACAACTTCACACTTCCTACTATTACCACGCTAATTTCACGCCATACGTTCTATTTATACTCCGTGACAATGTCCGAACAGAAAACTAAGACGACTGGAACTCTAAAAGATGAAGATAAGGATTTCATCAGAACCTTATTACGTGAGGAACTTGAAGCTAGCACACTGAAGCTAACTAACAGGCTCGACTCATTCCAATCGGAGCTAGCGCCCGTGACCATGCGGGTCACGTCGGTAGAAGGTGAGATAACTACAGTTAAAAATTACTCCGAGACCAATTCCCCCCAAATCACTCTCATAAGAGATAAAATGCTTCTCTATGAACAGAAGGTGGCCGACCTAGAGGACCAAAACAGGAGATGTAATATCCAAGTTTATGGTTGACCTGAAAACGTTGAGGGCGCCGTGCCAATTCAGTACTTGGAGCAGATGATTCCTGCATGGTTCCCATCCATTAATCGTCCTGAGATTGAACGGGCCCACAGGATCTTCAGCGGTGGCCCCCTGAAGGAGGGAGAACGTCCCCGTGCCTTCATCTTCAGCTGCCTACGTTTCACTCTTCGCCAAGCAATTCTCTGGGAGGCTAGGAAAACATCTTCCCTCTGTGAATAACCATGTCCTCAGATTTGCCGCAGACTTCAGCGATTACACCGCCAAGCGTCGCAGAGGTTTTTCACAAGCTATGGCCTATGCACGCAAAAAGGGGACCAAAGTTTTCCTTCTTTATCCCGCTACGCTGAAGATGAAGATAGGACAGGCTACCCGCCTCTTCACCTCACCAACGGAGGCAGAGAGTTTCCTGAGGCGCAGCGCGGAGCCCCACGCCGGCGGCGACGGAGCTGCACCATCGGTGATGACAACGTGCACCGATGATATCCCCTGCCCCTGAATAGGCTGGCTTGCATATTCTCGAGGATACCCAAGGTAACACTAACATTACCCCGCGGCTACCACAGTTTTTTGGACCGTAGGTAACGCTCATGACTTATTATGATTGTATCATCCCAGCAACGGGTACGTCTATTTCCTCTTATTTTCACGGTTAAATCAGGCGATCTTTATTTTTTTTTTTTTAAACTTTGACCAGTCAGCTGGTTCTTTTAGCGTTTATCGCTTTTTCATCGCATTCATACTTGGTCAAGTTCGACCGACAGAAGCAGGCTGAAAGGGTTCAGATGGGGGGGAAGACACTCTGGGAAAGGCACGGCTGCCGTCCGAGATTCGAACGCGCTCAGCCTGACGAGCACGGTTGTCCACGGCGCTGAAATAGCACTCGCGGTACGTGGTGAGCTACTGGAGCTCCCCACAGGCGATCTTTATTATGTCGTCTTCACACTGGACTTCGTATGCATCACTCCATTGTTGTGTGATGTTTTTGTTACATTCTTTTTGACAAGGTTTGTATGGCTAAGATAATTGTGTCTTAGAGACCAGCCGATGTTTTCTCGGTGTCGTAGTGCGAACCACTGGCAACCTCTGGAAGAGGTGCTGGTCTCCCCATATAGACTTCAGGATATTGTTTATACCAACGTTTCTATTAATTAAGCAGTGCAATTTACGGTTTGGCCCAGACGTAGGGTGATACCCAGAAGTCATGTGCTAATCATTCTCGTGGCATACTTATACCCCTTTATTTAACAACAATCTGCTACTTATAGGACAACAGCGTATTAGGTTTCCCAGGTGGGAGAAGAAAGACATTCATACATTACAGGATATTTTTGATAACTCTGGTCTCCATTCATTTAAAATCTATCGAGCTGGTATGATCTCCCCGGAACCTCTTTTTTCTTTTATCTACAAATTAGGGCAGCGTTAAAGGCTTATGGAGTGCCGTGGGACAAACCATTAGGACATCACCAATTTCACAACTTCTTTTATGACAAGGATACATCGAGGGGCTTTGTCTCTGCTTTATATCGCCATTTACTTATGCCCTCTTATAAGGACCTCCCCCTGGACACGATTTGGAGAAGGGACGTGCCGGGACTATTGATTTTGATTGGGAGTTTGTCTGGGAAAATATTCGTCTATCCTCTCGCAATCCAGACCACCAACAGATTCACCTAAATGATGTTCACAGGACTTATCTAACTCCCAGATGATTGAATCTGATGGGTCTTATGCCTGATTCTCGATGTACCTTATGTCCACATGGCGCTACTGGAACACTTATTCTTATGTATTGGGAATGTCCACCAGTGGCACTTTTTTGGAGAAATGTTACCTCTCAATTGTCAGATATTTTCTCCTTGACTATACCTGTATCTCCCTCTGTTTTGCTTTTGAATGACATGTCTCAGTTGCCGGCTATACACATATGAAAAGACTCATTCTTGCTGGCCTCACAGCTGCCAAGAAGCTGATTGCCACATGCTGGAAACACCCAGACAAGCTCTGTCTAAGTGTATGGATTCTCACTTATCTCGACATGATCTACTTGGAGATATCCACGGCACGTGTAATTGGGGTCAAGGAGTCTAATATCGCTGTTTGGTTGTCTGCTGCTGTGAAGTTGAAGGAGTGGGTATAGCCCTTGAATACTCACTGTATGTAACTCTCATTTAAAAGTCCTGGGATGGGGAGGGGGGGGGGGGGGGGGAGCGAGCGAGTGTCTGTGTCCTTTTTATTAAAACATTTGGGGGGGGGGGGGGGGGGGGGATACAACAGAAATTGCACAAGACTGCAGAGAACTATGTGTACACTTGAAATACCGACTTATTGATACAATAGAGATGATGTAAATATGCAGATTGATCTGTATTGGTTTAGCTTGGGGCTTGGCTCCATGTTCTGTCAGTGTAGGGTGTAGCTAAATGTTACATTTGCTCATCTTCTTTTTTATATATATATATATTTTTTTGTTCACACTTTTTCTGTATATTTTTCTCCCATCCCAATTTAGTCGTTATGCCAATTCCCTTCCTGGTCGTTGCGCGCATTGTCCCACTGTCGGCATGGGGAGGGTGTAGAACTACCACATGCCTCCTCCGATACACGTGGAGTCGCCAGCCGCTTCTTTTCACCTGACCAGTAGGAACCGCAGTTTACAACGACTAGGACACATAGCCCGCCGGCTTCCCACCCGCTAACACTGCCAATTGTGTTAGTAGGGACGACTGACCAAGCCGGAGGTACCGCTGACAGCTGGATTCGATCCTAGAGTCCTCTGCGGTGGTAGGCGAGTGCATTCTCCACTGCACTACCCATTTGCTCATCTTCTTAAAAGGAATGTTTTTTTTATGAATACAGGGGGGTGAGTGGAGAGTTATTATTTCTCAGCAGGTTATTTGTCTTTATTTTGACCCCCTACTTAATGTGAACTTTTTGTATGTCATTTTGTTTTACTACATTTTTTTTTTATCGCAAATAAAGAACAGTTATCCCCTCCTTCTCCATCATCATCATCATCATCATCATCATCATCATCATCATCATCATCATCATCATCATCATCATTATTATCATCATCGTTTTCATCAGTATCATCATCATCATCATCATCATCATCATTACCTCTTTTAGTCATGAGAGAGAGAGAGAGAGAGAGAGAGAGAGAGAGAGAGAGAGAGAGAGAGAGAGAGAGAGAGAGAGAGGCCCAGCAAATGGACTTCACTAATCGCTAGTGGCAAATGACATAGATCAGTTTATGAAATTACACCGCGCCTCAATCAATGACCGGCCCACTGGGATTCTTCCCGGATCTCCAGATTATCCACCCTGACTGTGGGCTGCCTCTTCCTCACTGTCTCCATTAACTGACTATTATTTACATCTATTGGTGGATAAGCGATCATTGCTGTTGCATTTCTGGACTGTATTGACTTGCTTTCCATATTGGAAATTCATGCCAACTACTGAGTAAATTCCTTCCAAACAAACTGTTGCTGCTAACATCAAACGTATAACTTCCTGCAGTGGCGGCTCGTGATTTTTTCTCCGGGGGGGTCGATACCAAAAATTAACATGTACCAAGGTAGCACAATGCCACACTGCACACAAACACGCGCATGCGCACGCATCGCGAAACCACACACTGAGTAGCCTACTGTGTGCGTCAGAGCGTCGGTGAAACCAAAAGCATACGGATATTTAAGTAGGTACAGTTACAGTACAACTATCACCATTGCCATCAATCAATATGATCACAGAGTCCATGCAGCTAGGTTTCCAAACACGCACACCCCGATCTCAACTATCTCTCTCTCTCTCTCTCTCTCTCTCTCTCTCTCTCTCTCTCTCTCTCTCTCTCTCTCTCTCTCTCTCTCTCTCTCTCTCTCAGCGCGATGTGGAATCTATCGTTACACAAGGAACTGCAAAAGATCAGACCTAGTCAGTGGTGCAATCGTAATATGGGAAATGCCCAAACGCCACGTGCACGTGCATACATGTTCCCTCGGTTGCGCACAGAAGAAGAACAGATGATTATTATGCATAAATGTTTTAAATGTAATTGTAGTTACAATTTCTTTAATTGAATTAACTTAAACTAGAAAAGTAAATACAAACTAAATTAACAATGTAACTTAGAGTTAGTTACAGAAGGACAGTTTCCTTCAGCGACTAAACAGCGTTTAACCGCGTTTGTGCACGACTGCATGCCTGGACCTAGTAGTATGTAGTATATACCAAGAATAACTTCAGTATGAGTACAGGGCTGTACAGCATATTTTGCATATTGTTAAATGAGCCAAGGCTAGCTATTAAACATAGACTTACCATCAGAGTTGAATGGGGCGATATATTCAGCTGTCCAGTTGTTGTTGTTGAACAAGCCATTATCCACTTCTTTTAAATCCACTCAAAAAGAAACTCCAGTAACGTTTACAGACAACCAGGCTTGTTGTTGTTGTTGAACAAGCCATAATCCACTTCTTTTAAATCCACTCAAAAAGAAACTATTTGCATCCAGCTACCAAAAGCCCCTGGCTTGCAGATCGCAGTCACGTAACGGCTACAAAATATCCGGAGTGAGGGATAATGGAGGTACTATCCAAGAGGGGGTCCGGGAGGGGGGGGTTTGAGCTGGAGCATATGTGTGTAGGGTTTTAGAAAATAGGTATTAGGGGTATATTATATACTAACATTTATATAATTGTAACTTCGCTGGATATACACGGTATACGGTTAAAATGTTATTATTGACTATTTTTGTTTTATCCTGTTTCTGTACTTGCATATATTTTAACCACCTTTACTGAAAGTTTCATTATACATTGTGTGTTGAGTACTGACTTTTAATAAGTTTTGTTTTGCAATAATAAAAAAAAAAAAAAAAAAAAAAAAAAATATCCGGACCGGAAGTACCCGGCTGCTTGGTTAGATCACTAGAAAACGTGCCTGGCTTCCATCATATTACATCATATTTCAACGCACAGTGCGTTACGCACTGATAGGCGAAATGTATTTGCAAAACCTATTTAATTGGCTGTGAGGTACAGCGATGAAACCAGTGCACGCCCACTGTGTGCGCTATATGACTCGCCCAGCCTAAGAGGTAGTTATTCTCTATCAAACAGTGACTTCCTGTGATTCACAAAACAATTATTTATATTTGATATATTAACGTTATATTGTGCATTGGAAACACAAACATACTTAAAATGAGTAAATATTATTCATTTTAAACATGTTTATTTTATTTCTAGGGTCTAAAATAAAAATAAAAATAAAATATTTTCTTCTTCTTCTGCTCTCTTTACCAGGGGGTGGGGGGGCGGCGGACAAGCGCCCCTAGTGAACGAACCGCCACTGACTTCCTGTATGCTGGATGTTATTCCCGGGACTGTCCTACCACACACCAACCATAAACTGGTTAAGATAAGATATTCCTTTATTGATCCCCTTGGGGAAATTCAGGCATCATAGCAGCATGGGGGGGAGTGGGGAGGGGTACAGGTAGTAAAACAACACAGTAT
Organism: Notolepis coatsorum; assembly: GCF_963971535.1. Taxonomy (NCBI): domain Eukaryota; kingdom Metazoa; phylum Chordata; class Actinopteri; order Aulopiformes; family Paralepididae; genus Notolepis; species Notolepis coatsorum. The sequence continues at coordinate 94,482,358 of NC_140178.1, read as the reverse complement.
ACAGGTAGTAAAAGACAACACAGGCAGTGTAAACAATTTGATCAATATGGTCAATATAATTTACTATCTGACTAGCTGAGGAATATTCACATTATTCACAGTGTCACATGAGGTGCAGTATGCAAGAGGTAGTGTTATAATAATTTACTATCTACTGAGTATCCATTAATCAAAGTACCAGGGTAGTCTACTTTGTCCCCCTTGGGTTCCTATAAGTCCCAGGTCAATGTCTGGTAGCAGTCGCTGTCGCTGCCCCCTGTTGTGGGGCCTGGAGGCTGCTAGTCGCTGCCCACTGTTGTGGAGCCTGATGGCCGCTGGTATGAAGGACTGTCCAAGGCGGTTAGTTGAGTGTCGGGGGGGGGATGAGTCTGTGGCTGAACGAGCTTCTCATCTTGACTAGCTCGTCGTAGAGGGGGTGGTAGGGGTTCTCCATGATGGCATCCAGCTTCCTTATCATCCCCCTCTCTACCATCACCTCAAGTCTAGGTAGCTCGACTCCCACCACGGAGCTAGCCTTCCTCACCAGCTTGTTGAGCTTGTTGGTGTCCCTTGAGTTGATGTAGCCTCCCCAGCATGCCACAGCATAGAAGAGGATGCTGGCCACAACAGACTGGTAAAAAGACTGCAGCAGTTTGTTGCACACATTGAAGGACCTGAGTCTCCTCAGGAAGAACAGCCTGCTCTGTCCCTTCCTGTAGAGGGCCTCTGTGTTGTCCGACCAGTCCAGTTTATTGTTCAGGTGTACCCCAAGGAACTTGTATGAGTCCACCATCTCCACATCCACCCCTCGGATGGAGATGGGAATCGGGGGGGGCCTCTTCTTGCCCCTCCGGAAGTCCACCACCAGCTCCTTGGTCTTACTGGTGTTGAGTTGGAGGTGGTTGCTGTCGCTCCACCCCACGAAGCTCTCCACCAGGGCTCTGTACTCCTCCTCATCATCGTCGGTGATGTAGCTTACGATGGAGGAGTCGTCTGAGAACTTCTGCAGGTGGCACCCGCTGGAGTTGCGGCAGAAGTCTGAGGTGTAGAGGGTGAAGAGGAAGGGTGACAGCACAGTTCCCTGGGGGGCGCCGGTGTTGCTCACCAGTACGTCAGACTGACTGTCCTTTAGTCTGACGTACTGTGGCCTCTCAGTGAGGTAGTCCTTGATCCAGGCCACCAAGCCGTGCTCCAGCTGCATCACAGAGAGCTTCTCCGCTAGCAGTGACGGCTGGATGGTGTTGAAGGCGCTGGAGAAATCAAAGAACATGATCCTCACTGAGCTGCGCGGCTTCTAGGTAGAATCACTATTGTGTTATTATATCAATTGCTGATAGAAAGACAAAATAGACGTTTATTTATATGAAAATGTTTGAGAACATTATGTTAAGTAAAGTGATACTAATTTCATTACGCCTTTGAAGATCAATCCAGTGCATAGTCTTCAGATTAATAGATAGACCAAACTTTTTTTCATTCACCGGTAGTCGTATATAGGAACGAACGGTGCATTTAGCATCATGGCTCCTTCAGGTGGTCCATTTAGCATCATGGCTCCTTCAGGTGGTGCATTTAGCATCATGGCCCCTTCAGGTTATAAAGCATATAGGGGCGAACAGTGCATTTAGCATCATGGCTCCTTCAGGTGGTGCATTTAGCATCATGGCTCCTTCAGGTGGTGCATTTAGCATCATGGCTCCTTCAGGTGGTGCATTTAGCATCATGGCCCCTTCAGGTTATAAAGCATAGGAGCTAACAGTGCAGTTAGCATCATGGCTCCTTCAGCAGGTGGTGCATTTAGCATCATGGCTCCTTCAGGTGGTGGTGCATTTAGCATCATGGCTCCTTCAGGTTGTGCATTTAGCATCATGGCTCCTTCAGGTGGTGGTGCATTTAGCATCATGGCTCCTTCAGGTGGTGCTTTTAGAATCATGGCTCCTTCATGTGGTGCATTTAGCATCATGGCTCCTTCAGGTGGTGCATTTAGCATCATGGCTCATTCAGGTGGTGCTTTTAGCATCATGGCTCCTTCAGGTCGTGCATTTAGCATCATGGCTCCTTCAGCAGGTGGTGCATTTAGAATCATGGCTCCTTCAGGTGGTGCATTTAGCATCATGTCTCCTTCAGCTGGTGCTTTTAGCATCATGGCTCCTTCAGCAGGTGGTGCATTTAGCATCATGGCTCCTGCAGGCTGAGCCCAGGAGTCGATCTGAACATTCCTGGTGTCCGTTGGATTACTTTGATCTTGAACGCTGTCTTGTTCCTGCTCTGGCTGGTACCCTGCAGGGCGAGTAGCACCGCTGTGCACAGGGCACTCATTAACTCTTATAACACATATATAAGGCCATTTGAGGTTTTCAGATGAACAGTGTTTTCAAACTTATTTATCTAAAGATGGTTAGTTTGAGGGTTGTATACAGTCATAGTCAAAGACAGTAGAGGTCGAGTACTTCCCAGTGATGCATCACATTCAGACTACAAGTAATTTGGATTGACTTTACTACTACAAATATGGGCTATCCAAAATTTTTATAAAAGATGTAATTAATACGGCTATATGAATGAATATAGTAATATAAAGTAATAAAGTAATGCACAATAGTTTGCGCCTATGGTCCCGTTAACCTTTAGCTCAATGGGTAAAGTATAACACTGACACCGCCAAGGTTAGGGGGTTGGATTCCTACTTGGGGCCATTCATACTTAGAATGTATTCACTCTTTCTAGATGCAGGGTAATGGATCAGTGGCAGGGCAATGGATCAGCATTCACGTCCCGCCCTCCGTCAATACGCTGGTCCGCCTGGGGAAATGAATGATCCTACCAGTAGATTAAATTCCAAGAGAAGATGCCTGAGAACCAATTCAAGGAATCCTAGTCACAGCCCCCTTGCTGAAAGCAGTAACAACAAACATCCCCAAGAGCGCTTAGCAGTAGCACCGGCCCTCCGTAGAAATACAACTTAATGTTGAAGACCTGTCTGCAGCCTCATTGAAGCCTTGTTGAAGTCTTGGCTTCCCAACACTATTGATCTTAGCTCTTCGAGAGGATGCGCCTTCCCAGTGTTTGTGGTGGTAAACCAAAGTCATATAGCTCCAACATTGAATTCCCAAAGGTAAAAACGTGCTAACGTTTCCGCCCAGTGGCCTTCATCAGAGCATGGAGGAAAATGGAAGTTATGTCATTTGTATACAGTAGTTGGCAGGTGATTGGCTTAAAGGGTCACATGGTAATTAGGTCCCACACACATATTTTCTTGACAAACAGGTGAAATGGTAAATACCATATAATGTAACAGTTCTAACTGAGGTTACGGGGTCTGTGATACACATTCTATGTTTCCATATTTTGACATTTGTTCAGAGGAAGCATTTGAAACTAAGATTATCATTAACACATTCCCCGCCAATCATGTTGTACAGCGTTATTGCCGGCCATGCGTTGCCTGCCAAACCACGCTGTACAGCGATATTGAGATAAATATTTCATTTTTTCGCCATGGCATTCATAATTCATATATACACCTCCGGCGCTGCAGCTGGACCCTACGGCTAAAAAAAACGACGGCTCAATACCGCCGCCTGGTGGATGGTCGGGCAAGTTACACTGGTAAACAGGATATTGCTGCTGTGCGTCCATTAAATTCATCCGGCCGTCAGATATTGTCGCAAGGCTCCCGACAGACACAATAGTACATATCGATCGCTTTATAAACTTAATAATCGATATGATTTCTGCGTTTATTGCGACATACAAACCGGAAATGGATCTAGGCGATCGATGTCCTATACCTGGGATCTTTCACCGCCAGTCTCATTGACGCACGGTAAGAGGACACTAACGTTACTTTCAGCTTGATTGTTTATTCTTTTCACTGCAAACCGATCTGATCAATATATCACCCATACTACATAAAGCATTTACTGACAATCACAGAATTATAAACGATGATGAATCATAACGTATAGGATCATATACAGTTGAATTTTTTAATATAGCATGCATCTGGAATAAACGGCAGTTGATAATCTATATATGCGGTTATGCCTATAACTCACGTTCTATGAATTACTGCAGAAAACGATAAAAACATACTTATATTCTAGAAGGTATTTTTGGAGGAATCTATGAATGAAAAAGTATAACGTTCCTACATCCTGAACGATAGATAATCGATGTTGAATGGGCCATAGTAATGTCAATTTAGCAATACAATTTAAAAGGTTATAGCCCTGCAAAGAAGGTGAACATCTCCATAGGCTTAGAGTGGTGGCAGTGAGCCTACATTGATGGATATAACCATGGCAGGGAATATGTTAAGGGGCTATCCCATCTCTCCAGACTTTGAGTGTGCTTGCGTATGCACACTTTGGTGACGTATTGCAAGGTGGAACGTAATTTTGCCTACAGTGTGCAAGTAATGCAGTAGCGGCGCTTGCCGAGGCGCTTGCCTTAGCTGTCTATGGAAATGAACTGAAACCATTAAGCTGTGTTTATTGAAATACATACAACCAACAACTGATTAACCTTTTCACTGCCACACAGTGGCGGCTCTACCACTAGGGGCGCTCGGGCGCCGCCCCCCCTCAGCTCACCCTATCCCCCCCCCCCCTCACAGTAAACTGTGGTGTTCCACAAGGAAGCATAATAGGTCCGCTACTGTTCCTAATTTATGCAAATGACATGTCGTCAGCTTGTGACTGCAACTTGTTCCTGTTTGCGGACGACTCAGCCCTGCTGGTCTCTGACAAGAACAAGTTACAGGTTGAAAAAACCCTCAGCTCAGAACTAGGCAAAATCTGCATATGGCTCGCTGATAACAAACTATCATTACACATGGGCAAAACAGAGTCCATTCTCTTCGGTTCAAATAACAAACTCAGCAAGACCGACGGCTTCTCAGTTACAGTGGGTGACAATATTGTCACAAGGAAAGAAGATATTACCTACCTGGGTTCCATCCTAGAGGCAAATCTTTCCTGTGACAAAATGGCATCCAATGTAATAAAAAAAAGTCAACCAACGAACACGATTCTTGTACCGGATCTCCTCACTGGTAAACAAGAATACCCTGAAGACTCTAGCAGGAGCACTCATTCAAGGGTACTACGACTATGCTTGCACCTCATGGTACCAAAGCACCTCAAAGGCGCTAAAAACAAAATTACAAACATCTCAAAACAAACTGGTCAGACTACTGCTTGACCTTACTCCTAGAACCCACCTCACCCCTGCCCACTTTGACAACCTAGGATGGCTTAGAGTAGACGACAGAATACAGCAACTTGCAATGGGCCTGGTCTACAAGATACACTACACGACCAAGGTACCCATGTACATGACAAAATACCTCCCAAAGGTCAGTGAATACCACGATCACAACACCAGAGGGAGCTCCACAAATCATGTTAAACCCAGATTCGGCTCAAACAAGGGACTAAACACGTTTCGCAATTATGCCACATCAATGTGGAACGCCCTACCCAAAGCTGTAAAGGAATGTGAATCACTACCCACTTTCAAAAACACTCTCAAAAAACACCTAAGGGAGACTGCAACTCGAAACTGGCCCCTGTAAATGTCCGAACACAACCCCCTCCAATGTACAGTAAATTACCAAGTATGGTCTTGTCAATAATCCAATGTACAGTGTTGTTTGTACAGTTGTACAGTGTCACCCACCCACCCCTCCTACCCAACCCCCCCCCCCCCACTCCTACCCAACCCCCCCCCCCCCCACTCCTACCCAACCCCCCCCCCCCCCCCACCCACCTCCAATGTACAGTCCCCCCCCACCCCCACCTACCCAATCCAATGTACAGTTTCTACGCCTAATGTATATACTCTTTTCTTTCTGGACTCTTTTTGTATCACAAACAGTACTGTAATTGCAAATCTGGTATGTCATAAATGTATAGATGTAGCAGTACTGTCTATCTGTATGTCATGTATGTCATATATGTTACGATGAATTGAAAATGGGGGACCCTGATGTAAACAAGACGAAAGTCTTTCTCTGGTCTGCATCCCCTTAACAATTGTATGTATTGAGCTGTACTGTACTGTACCCATTCTGCAATCTGTTAATAAAGTTTTCATTCATTCATTCATTCATTCATTCATTCATTCATTCATTCATTCATTCATTCATTCATTCATTCCTACCCTGGTTATATGAGAGAACAAGAAAAATAAGTTTTTAGTTTTTTGTTTTATAGCCCTATAAATAATATAAACATGTTTAAAATTAATAATATTTACTCATTTTAAGTATGTTTGTGTTTCCAATGCACAATATAACGTTATTATATTAAAAAATTAAAATACTCGTTTTCTTGAACAGGAAGTGACTCACCTTTCTTTTTTTTTATAATTTTTTTGTATTTCTCGGCCCGGGCTAGACGCGATAGCGCTCTGAGTGCGCGTCACGGTTTGATCGCTGTATCACGCGCAGCCAATCAGTGCGTAACGCGCTGTGCGTTGAAATATGACTATTATGTTGGAATCCGGGGCGCGATTTGAAGCGGTCTAGCCAGTAGCGTCAAGAATTTCTGTAGCCGCATTTCGCGTTTGGCATTTGGCCGACGCCAGTATTTTTTTCCGTAGCAGAATTTCACAGAGACGATCTCTGATTGGCCGAATCCAATTTCTAATGTTCCAATTCTAGCTTATTCCTAGGTTGGTCCTCCGTTGGTGGTAGAGATTTGTGTTGTTGTGAGATGCATGCAGCTGAGCGTGCCGTGACTGCAAGTTCTTTAGACTGTTAAGCTTAGGCACTCTTTCAAAGTTGGTTAAGGTTAGAGTTTGTCTTAGAGCATGGCGATAGAACGCCAAGTAGTTTGCAGTCTGTTCGACGCCGAAATGGACAAAGGAATGAAGTACTTGTGTTGTGTGACCAACTGCTAACAAGCTAACACTTGGCTAACAAGCTATATGGCGGATGCAGTCTGGACACAGTGGACAGTGGTCTGGAATACATCAACAGTGGATTATACACTTTATCAAGGCAAGCCCTGGACGTGTCAACTAAACAGTGAGTCTCTCTCTCTCTCGCTCTCTCTCTCTCTCTCTCTCTCTCTCTCTCTCTCTCTCTCTCTCTCTCTCTCTCTCTCTCTCTCTCTCTCTCTCTCTCTCTCTCTCGGATAGAAAATACGTGGATTATGGCTTGTTCAATATCGTCTATGTTTGAATGAATGAATGAATGAATGAAAACTTTATTAACAGATTGCAGAATGGGTACAATACAGTACGGCTCAATACACACAATTGTTAAGGGGATGCAGACCAGAGAGAGACGTTTGTCTTGTTTACATCAGGGTCCCAGATTTTCGATTCATATCGATAGTTTAATAGCTAGCCTTGGCTCGTTTAACAATATGCAAAATATGTGTACAGCCCTGTACTCATACTGAAGTTATTCTTGGTATATAATAGGTCTGATTGTGTAACGAATCGATTCCACGTCGTGCTGTGTGTGAGAGAGAGAAGGAGAGAGGGAGAGATCTGCGTGTGTTTGGTGACGGAGCGAGTTTTGTTTCTAACTTTTCTATTTATATATTGTGTTTCAAGTTGTGAATTAGACTATACTTTATTTGACTGGTTGTGTGTTGTTGTAGTAACAGCTGAGCGACTCGTTCATAAGAGCCGATTCATTGCCGTGAGCGTGAGTCGAATCGCTCACGTCTTGCCATGAGTCGGTTGCGTGGTACTGTACATGTTTGCAAAATGTTTGGTATAGCGCCCCTAGTGGCGAAGCATCCACGAGCCGCCACTGCTGCCACACTACCAAAGGGTTTGAAGTAACAATTTAATTCATATGGCCAATCAAGTTAAGATTAAGTTAAAACTAGCTAGATAAATAATATTGATTATGTGTGTTTGAGATATCGGAGGGGCTGAAGGCTAGCTCTTGGTTTTGGTATAACCAGATTAACCTCACACACACACAAACACACAGAGACACACACACACACACACACAGAGACACACACACTAGATTCATGTGACAGACACTCTCACTCACCCACCCATCACCCCAGACTGATTTGATCACACAGACATATCAGGTGACACCCACACAAACCACACACACCAAACCAGTTTACCAACTATTGGCAGGGGAGGACCAGACCCACTTGTGTATTGGAGATAGGATTTAAACAACTTGTTGAGAACAGTAGAGGACTCAGGCCATGGTTAGACTAGGTGTTTTTGTTTTCATTTTGTTGCTGAATGAATACGTTTGCTGTCCCTGTTAAATAGAAATGGAGGTGTATGACACCATTCATGTAATATCAATATAATATGAAATGACAACATTTGCATAATTGCATTGACATTTATGCAAATCACATGGGTACCCGGAAATCTTGTGGCTCGCAATAACAATAAACGTCCCCAACTGATGCATTGTGGGTCTTATACTTAGCCAAATACTGCTTTGGAGCGGTCTTACTGTAAGTATGGATAAAATGCACATCAAGCACACTGCACTTTTGATACACTGGGGATACAGTTGCACATTTAGAAGTATTGAAATTCAGTACATGTCTCTGTGATGGACTGCTGTCTATGTGGGTTTGGTTTTAGGCGGCGGTTACACCTTTCGTTTCATTTTCGTTTCATTGTCATACGAGTTTCGCCGCGACGCGGCAGCCTCGAGTCACACTTTCGTTTTTGTCACCTGGGCACAGTGATGTAGTACACTGCCAAAGCAGTAGGTGGCAGTAGGTGGCGAACATGAAGGCAATTTCAACCAATCATAACTTGAATGTGCCAATACACTTCCTGGAAGCTCCAGCAAAGAAAATGTCAACAAGGCAGGCGCCTATGCCGCGCCACCATCTTGCCTATTTACTCAAATACACCAAACTGATGATATCGGGAGCTATCAGTAGTTAGATAACATTAGAGACAACGCTGTGTGTATTAAACAAAGGTGAATAGATGACTGGGCCATTTTGTTTAATGCTTGTTAAGTTGAAAGAGGAGCTTTGAGCTAACAGGGTTTGATAGCTAACACTAGCTCATGTTATCCAGTGGCAGTGCCAATCGGTAATGCTAGCAGAATGAATGGATGTAAACTTTATTTAACATATTGCATATGGGTACAATACAATACGGCTCAATACAAACAATTGTTAAGGGAATGCAGACTGTTGTAGCTTGGACTGCGGTCCTTATAACAATAACTTGACAACACATAGTAGCTGCAGCTATTTGGTTTGGGACAGCTCTGCTGTCACCGGAAGGGCACGCAGATGGTATCTACTGTGCATGGGCGTGCTGACTACACGGCTGTTGTCTGCGCGTTTTTTAGGGGTTCTCCAAAACGCAAACACAATTTAACGTTTCAGCCGTATCCGCCAAAAAATGCCAAAAAACGCATTTCTGTGTAATAGGGACATCAAACGTATTCAAAAACGTATAAAAACGAGCCACAAAAACACTAGTCTAACCATGGCCTTAGTTTATTCCTGGGAGCTATGGATTAATTTAGGGTTTACTCTTGTGAGCTGTCAATCACTAGTCTCTCTGTGGGTTAATTGCCATGTGGCATGGCAGGTGTGTGGGCTTGATTGGCACCGTATTGGTGTGAGGTGTGCACCGTCTTTAAGTAGGCTTGGTATCCTGTGCTTTGACACGACGAGGTACGTACCAAACCGTGGCTTCGGTGTACAGTTACACCCCTAGTTGTGTTAGTTTTTTTTTTTTTTATCTACTTTTTCTCCCCATTTTTCTATTTTTCTCCCGTCCCCAATTTCGTATTGTCCAATTCTACCCTCCCCTGTCTTGAACTCTGTTAGGCCATGCCTCCCACAAGCTGGCTGCAATGTGGACGAAGCCTTGCATCACGTGTCCCCTCCGGTACTCGAGGAGGCAGCCGTTGCATCTTTTCACCTGCACAGCGCAATCTCTCAGCGGCGAGGGTCTGCGTGGGAGGGACACGCCGCCCTCGTCGCTTCCTGATTCTACTACGCAGGCGCACCAACCGACCTGTAGGAGTCGCTGTCCACAACGTCCGATCCCCACCCACCAGCTTCCCACCCCCTAATACTGCCAATTGTATTAGTATGAACGACCAGCCAAGCTGGTAGCAACACCGAGAGCTGGGCTCGAACCGTGATGGTTATTCTTTTAGTTTTTTCTGATGTGTCTTTAGATAAGCAACTCAGATCTTGAAGATGTTAAAACATGGTTGTAGGCTTTGTCTATTATAGATGGATGGGCACAGTGGCGTCGTTTCAGTAAAAGGCAAGGTATGGCGAGGAGGGAGGGGGGGGGGGGGGGGGGGGGTGAAGGGGTGGTTTCTCCCCCCTTGGTGGATTTTTGTTTTTGCAATAGTCACTTTTGGTGAGTTGTTTCTATACAGTGTTCAGTTATATGACATTTAGGTATGACACAGGACTACACAAGCATTTTTAGTATAGAAATGTGTCAACAGACTAAAGCAGGGAACCACAATATTTTGCATACGAATAATGCAGAATGTAATATCATAACTATCTATAACTTTTCTTGCAATTGAGCCAATTTTCCTTAGGTACGGTTTTGAGGTGTGTTCAACAGAATGTAGTATCAAAAACACATTCACAAAAAGTATGGGTTACTGAATGCTGAACTGCACTGTTATAATCACTAAGCCATTGTAAGACCTTACCTGTGTCCCTGTATCACTTGTCTCTGCTGCCCTTTGATAAAAAAACATCCCTATGTCCATTTTCCTTTTTTTTGGGCATATTTCAGTTAGTCACAGTAAAAGTCACCTATTGTAAAAGTGAGATAATTGACAATATCAAAACATGCTAGGGCTGTACCGAATAGTTCGAAGCTTCGTTCATAATGTTGACATTCGAATTCTAAATCAACATACAAAATTGTAATAAAAGAAATTAATTTTTTTTTTTTTTTTTTTTGCCAAGGTATACCATACCTTGCCTATGCCATACCTTGCCATACCAGAACGACGCCCCTGGATCGGCATGTCTCTCATTTAAACACATTTTAATTCATCCAGTTCTGAGCAATTTCTTCTCATTTGTAAGAACTGTCTCTTAGGTATGTCTTGTTTCAATTGGTTGCTGTCCTGTTACAATGGAGGAGTGTGCTGCTTCCTGTAGATCAAGGTATCTATACTTCCTCTATTGATTGAGAAACCCACACTGGTACAGAGGGAGCAGACCATTACCCCATCCATGGCTTTGGACTTCTGTGCTAATCACCCCATACCAAAACAAACATGGATGTGCCACCTATGGCACTAACATTGCAGAAGAAAACCACCTGACAACAACCAGTTTCTCTGACATCATATAATCATTGGCGTTTTACCACGTTGCTAATGCTGTAAGGGCTGCATGTGTGTGTGGGTCACAAGCAGATAATAGGGATTCTTTAAGTTATCCGTGTAACGAATAACCACTAAACTGCTTACACAGTCATTAAGGAGAAGGGGAAAAAGAAACAACAAAAAACAACCTTTACAGGTGGAAGCCTCAAAGTGAATATTTAAGAAAATAAGTAAAGTCCAAAAAACAGGACGACACTCAATAAAGAGGTATAATACTAAATAAGCCACAAAGGCAACTCCTAAAAACAGAATTTATATTGAAAACATCCACCAAGGGAGTTTATGTGCCGTGGTGGGCAAAAGACAGTTCCAAAAGAAACACAAGAAACACTACCATAAAAGGCCCAGCCTCTATTAAAGAATGTGTAAAATAAAGCCAGTAGCCCAAAACAAGAATGGCTACCAAGAAGGCTAAATGCTGAATCAGCACTACACTTCAATATAACAAGCCTGACCAAAAGGATAGCCAACACAAGGAAATTAAAAAGCAGCCAAGACTGCAAGAGTCCAACCTAAATAGACTCAGCTTTACCATATGCACAGCTGCACTGCATCATGTGCAATCAAGCCCACACACTTTCCGACCCATGAGGCAATTAAGCACAGATGCCAGTGATTGACAGCTATCCCTCACAGAAAGGCGAAATAGACAGCTGTCCCTCACAGAAAGGTGAAATAAGGCCAAAACCATGACACAAGCCCCCTATTGCTAACTGGGATCAACAAGGTGGCACGGTGGTGTAGTGGTTAACACTGTCGCCTCGCAGCAAGAAGGTGCTGGGTTCGATTGGGGACCAGGTTGCCAGGTACCTATGTTTCCATTCTCCAAAGTCTTGTTGAAAGTGTGATAACGTTTGATATCTCAACCTGGTATGGAAACATTCAAGTTTCAAGTTTCAAGTTTCTTTAATAGTTGTCATACAGAAGTACAGAATACTTTTGTACAAAATGCTTCTTACTGTTGCGCTCCAGAGACTGTGCATGACAAGATAAGTATGAAATAAAAACATAGTAAAAATTAGAAGTAAAAAAAGAGGTCACAGTGTTCAGTTTTGACATATGTACAATGTTCGTAGACGTAGTTACCATACAATATACAATACTGTGCAGTGTACTAATATACAATACAATATAGTGCAAGGCATAAATGGACGAGGTGCAGTTTAGGTACAATTCACAGTAGGTGTACGAGTTGTAGTGCAAATCCTTTATCAATAAATATAAAGTGTAAGTGTGTTTGTGTGATCTAAAGTGTGGAGAGTGGGTGCTGCAGTGTGTTGTTTGTTTGAGTGAGTGTGTGCGTGTGGGTGTGTGTGCTGTGTGCATTTGATGGTTGTTGCATAGTGATTATTGTTCGTTTAGCGATTATTTTCGTTTAGCAGCCTGATGGCCTGGGGATAGAAGCTCCTTCTGAGTCTTTCTGTGCTCGCCATAAGACTCCGGTATCGCTTGCCTGACGGCAGCAGTTCAAAGAGGCAGTTGTTCGGGTGGCTCGAGTCCTTAATAATTCTCTTAGCCTTCCCCTTGCACCGCTTGTTGTAAATGTTCTGGAGGGTGGGAAGCCCCCCTCTAATTGTGCGTTCGGCTGAACGTGTCACTCTTTGTAGTCTGCTACGGTCTTGTGCAGTGCTATTCCCAAACCAGGAGGTGATGTTGCCGGTCAGGATGCTCTCTATTGTACATGAGTAGAAGTTCCTAAGGATCTTCTGACTGACTTGGAACTTCCTTAGGCGCCTGAGGAAGTAGAGGCGTTGTCGTGCCTTCTTCACAACACTGTCAATGTGTGTGGTCCATGTCAAGTCCTCGGATATGTGGGCTCCGAGGTACTTGAAACTGTTCACTCTCTCAACTGGTGCCCCGTCGATGCTGAGGGGGCTGTAGTCCTTGACCCCCGACCTCCTGAAGTCCACAATCATCTCTTTTGTTTTGCTGACGTTCAGGGAGAGGCAGTTCTCCTGACACCACTGTGACAGGTTCTCTACCTCTTCCAGGTAGGCCCTTTCGTCGTTGGCAGAGATCAGGCCCACCACTACTGTGTCATCAGCAAATTTGATGATGGTGTTGTTGTTCCGCTGTGCTACGCAGTCATGTGTGTACAGGGAGTAGAGGAGGGGGCTCAGAACACAGCCCTGGGGGGCCCCTATGTTGAGCGTGATGGATGAGGAGGTGCAGTTGCCGGCTCTTACCACCTGGGGTCTGCCCGTCAGGAAGTCCAGGACCCACTGGCACAGGTCATAGTTCAAGCCCAGGTCCCTGAGCTTGGCTATGAGTTTTGGGGCCAAGAATAAGAAAAAATGGCAAGGATTGTTAACATGGCCAGTAAAGTTATAGGGAAACCACAAAGACAATTGTCAGAGTTGTATGTACTCTGGAATAGGGACAAGCGAATATTGTCGGATCCTTTGCATCCCCTTCATGGTGAGTTTGACATGCTTCCATCTGGAAGGCGCTATAGAGTTCCTCTACCCCCAAAAAACATATTTAAGAAGTCCTTCATCCCACATGCCATTGCCCTGATGGATTCTTAGATTTTAATTTGAACCAGCTCTGCCACTGTTTTTGTCGTTGTTGTTTATCTTTTTGCCTGTGTACAGTATTGGGCTGTTTTGTTTTTTCTGTGCCTGTGTGGTGTTTGTATTGTGTTGTCTTGTGGATTGCAATTGCAACCATGGTGAAGCCAAAGACACATTTCCATGACAGTGTACAAATAGAAATATCTATCTATCTATCTATTCTCCCAGGCATTTGTGTGTGGAGTTTGCATGTTCTCCCCGTGCTCGTAATGGTTTTCCCTCCAGAAAAAGAGATAAACCCAATGGAAAAACATGTAGAACAGATTGCTAACGCTGTCACGTCCCTGGCAAAGACGAACAGGAGCACTTGGATTGGTCCCCGGGCGCAACCCATGTCTGCCCTCGGGCTGCCCTTGAGGGGGAAGGACGACGGGATAGGTAAAAGAAAATGCATGTGTGTGTGTGTTCCTATGTGTTGTCCATCTCACAAGTGTGTGTTGGCTGCATGACACAAGCGATGTGTGCTACAAATACAAATACAAAATTCGCAAACGACCTAGCCCTGATACATGACTCCAGACAAAGCAGAACCTTCCACTCAGCTAAGTAGAACGAGGCCCCCTCTCCTGACCTGTGCCGGGTCAGCTCTGTGAACGGAACCCCTTGTCCTGCGCAGATACCCACGCTGGAAGACTTCATGTCACATCACTCCCATTCTGGTATCCCTGCACTGGCTCCCGGTACACTATAGAATTAACTTCAAAGTCCTCACTTTTACTTTCAAACTTTAGACCTACATATATTTTTATTGACCATTACCATTTCATTTATTGACCTTTAACTTACACTGTATGACATGATGTATATTATTTTTACCTTTGCACTGTCTTTTGTATTTTTATTTTCAAGTGAAACGTTGTTTCATTTTTATGTATGGGGCGACAGTGGCTCAGGAGGTAGAGCGGTCGTCTGGTAATCGGAAGGTATCCGATTCGATTCCCGCTCGTCCCGGACAGTGTGTTGAAGTGTCCTTGAGCAAGATACTTAACCTCTAATTGCTCCCGATGAGCAGGTTGGCACCTTGCATGGTTGCCTCCGCCGTTGGTTGGTGAATGTGTGAGTGAATGGGTGAATGAATGTGAGGATTTTTTTTTAAAGCACTTTGGATAAAAGCACCATTTACCATTTATGTATGAAGGTGCATTAACCTCTTAACAAGCGGGCAGAAAAGTGGCAATTTTTTTACTTGAACTTGAGGACTGCATACTTTTTTAGCAAACCAAAATACTATACTTTATACTTAAAGCACATGCATGAGCATGGTCTCGTCGTCTTCAAGAGGGCCCACATGTGGGCCGTTGCATGAACCATTACAGGACATCTGGAATCTGAACTTCCAAAAAGCCAACTGGATGCAATACAGAGAAGCCCTGGAGCATTGTCACCATCACGGTAGATGATACATGATGTATCATCTAACTGCTAGCGCCATCTAAAAAGCTGCCCATACAACACTTCCATGTCCCATGCCTGCGCTCCTAAGCCTATACTAAACATCAGAGGACCCTGGGCTGATACTGTAACTACCTTGAGTGCCACGGACGAGATATCTCGTTATTTCAATCCAACCGTTGAGTGCCAGGAACGAGATATGCCGTTTTTTAATCGTTATTTCTTTTATTAGCGATTTCCATTCATATTTCATCAATCTAGCCTCACGTTAGTGCTGCAAACTCTCTCTGAGCTCCATTGGGAAAATACCGCCCCCTATCATCTTCCGGATGGTACTGCACCCCTTTGGAATTGATTGAATGAACCGCATGGGGAAAAGAATTTCCGGAATCCACATTTTACTTCTCAGGCAAGTAACCGGAGCCGATTGCAGTCTCTGTGGTCCCGCAGAACAGCGTGGAATAATGTGTTTAAGCACCCAGCATTGGATCAATAAACGCGATCGATATTTGGAATGGCGATCAGGAATTGGAATAATCCTTTTGGAGAACATCTGATCTGAGGTAAGGAATCTATTTTACCAGTATTGGGATAATCAGAGCTGTTTTCACCTATATATCAACGTGTCCCATATGTTTACATTTACATTTAGTCATTTAGCTGACGCTTTTATCCAAAGCGATATGTGTGTGTGTGGCTGTGTGTGTGTGTGCGATCAGGAAATAAGAGAATTGATTTTTCAGCCCGCTTCTATAGCGTGCATAAGTACACATAATATACTATCGATAATCTAGCGTTTTTTTTAAAACGATTCATAAATAGGCTGAAAAATTACAACGTGTTTTGTGTATTACAGTAAAGGGCGTTTATCACAGAATCTTCTGAAATCTTCTGGAAGTTTCAAGAAACAAGCGTTTTTCAAAATGGTATAAAACGGAAATGAACCGATTAAAAAACAATCCATTTCGATGTTGACTGCAAACAAGTCATTGATAAGCGACGGCCACATTAGACACATAGCCATAATTTAAGATGTAGTTTATGCGTTTGCAAATATGAGAGCTCTATCATTGAAGTGGGTGGCGGCAGGGCCGCCTGGGAGAAATGCGAGGCCCTGTGCGAGATTTAAACGCGAGCCCCCCCCCCCCCCCCCCCCCTCCCCCCCAAAAGGTAAAAAAAAAATATATATATATATATAATTTTTTTTTTTTTTTTTTTTATACAGTCAACATATTCGTAAATAATAGCGCTGCCCGAGGCTGGGCATGATACAGTCAACATATAGCAAGAGAGAGAGCGAGAGAGAGCTCCCGTTCTACAGTCAATATATAGTGTACAGAGAGAGAGACACATTGGAAAGAAATTGAAATGCTATTTGGCCCTAAACAGAGAGTACACAGTGGCAGAATACCTGAGCACTGTGACTGAAGATCCTTGACTAGGTACAGACTCAGCGAGCACAGCCTAGCCATCGAGAAAGGCCGCCATAGGCAGACTGTGTGTGTTAGAAAGAGAGAGAGAGAGAGAGCATGTGTGTTAGAGAGAGAGCATGTATGAGAGAGATAAGCAAAGATGACCCCCTAAAGGATATTCAACTTTTAATGAAAGAACAAAACAGAAGGAAAAGATAACTTCACAAAGGCAACATGAATATACATAGATCCAAAAGGACAAAGATCAACACTTAAATCCAAAGAGAAGAGGGTCTATACCAGAGAAAACAAAGCAGCAAGGAGCCAATGGCCGACAGCTAAAGGCTAGCCAGGTAGGCTACTGACACCAGGCCACACACAGCTTTGGCCAACGGCCCAACGCTACCCAAGCTACACAAACGACCAAGACAATGAATTCACACACAGCACATGTCGTATCTCTAAATGTTGTGAAGTAACATATGTTTTGCCTGGAAAAAAACATCGTTATTAACAAAACATTCGGGAGGGGAAGGAAGGAAGAGTGGGGTAATGTCATGATTTTCATTAATCTTACCTGCACCAAGGAACGCAGGGCGAAAGGCCGCAACACAGGTCTCCACGTTGACGAAAGGCCTCTCGCTGGCGGGACAAAAATAACCCCCTGCTATTCTCACGGCTAATGTCAATGGTCGTAGCACAAGCTAACAGCTAACTCAAGGCTAACTGATAGCATCAAACGAACGTTCCCAGCCGAGCGCAGCCGGCAGCTAACGTCGTAGCTAAACAGCTAACTGGCTAACAGTTAGCTCAACCAGGCTATCGCTAACCATTAGCTAACGCAGAAGCAAGCTATGCGGCTACATACAGGTGCTGACACCAGGTCACACACCGTTAGCTACTAGTAGTACTACAACAGCTAGTCGGCCAGTTTAGCTCCAGAGAGAGAGAGAGAGAGAGAGATGTCCACGGCGGGAATAGAATAGAGTTAATAGAATAGGTTAAAAACTCACCAAACGTCCAAGAGGATGGAGACAACCGCGTGGAGTTGACGAAGTTCATCTGCCAAACGACCATCCTCTTCATCTTGGCTGTATGCGCTGTCTCTAGGTTAGCTAACGCTAGTTAGCCTTTAGCTAAGCTAGCTACTAGCCGACATCATCATGGCTATACCATGACAAGGCTCCGGCCATTTGTCCCGCTAGCGAGAGGCCTTTCGTCAACGTTCCTTGGTGACCGACCGACTGATAATGACCGACCTCTTTGGCTGGCATAACTAAGCATAATAGTCAAAAGCTGCACGCGCGAAATAGTCAAACGCAGCTGACTCACGCCGGCGTACTACACATGATGTAAGTAAAACCACTCCCTTCGTTGAAACCAATAATATGTCTGCTGCAGAACCCCAGAGGCTGAGCTCCAATAGTGAGTATGTCTGCAGACCCAGGAACAAGTCAGACACATTCTACAAACGTGTCTAATGTGAAATATATAAGCATATAAGCAAAACTAGATTTTAGGTCTGTGATGAAAAAGGGCCTCACGGGAAGGGGGGCCTCGCAAAAAAAAATTAAAAATAAAAATAAAAAAAATAATAAATAAAAGATATTTATTTTTTATTTATTTTTATTTTTTATTTTGCGAGGCCCCCCTTCCCGCGAGGCCCTGTGCGACCGCACTGCTCGCACACCCCCTGAGGCGGCCCTGGGTGGCGGCATTCAACGGGGGAAAATAGGAAAATACGGCCGGCACGGAAAGTGAACCGCAAGGAGCAACATCTCCCCATCAAAATCTATCATCTCGCTGACGCCAATCCCCCCCCCCCCCCCCCCCCCCCACCTGCCGGATGGTCTCTCTCCGGTCTTTCTCTCTCTCTCTCTCTCTCTCTCTCTCTCTCTCTCTCTCTCTCTCTCTCTCACACACACTCTGAACTCCGTTGCCTATACTCAATCCATACTTATCTACTTACACTGACTGTACTCATAACTACCTTCATTATACCACTATATCCAATCTATAGTCCATCCATATAACACTGTATGATAGAAATGTACAATGACACTGTACACACATTTATCTATATCTGTATATATATATCCACACGGTACACTGTACACATTGTATATACATTTAATCTATATCTGTATACTGTATTATCCTACTCTTCTTAGTTAAACCACTGGCTGGTATGGTTACTTACCATAGTAATATTGTACTGTATACATTAGCTTAACATTTACTCTGTAGCTTCATCATATACTGTATACTCCACATATTGACATGTTACACTGTACTGCAATGCACTGTACTGCTACTTTATGCTCTGGTTAGGTGCCAACTTCATTTAGTTGTACTCTGCACTTATGCTTGTGCAATTGAATCTAATCTAATCTAAAAAGAAAAACGACTGTGGAGGAGATTCATTTCACCCACTCTAGCAGGAAATGTTGGAGCCTCCTTTGCCTTGGAGCTGCATATATATCCCCTACTCAACGCCGGCCCTCTGTCACACCCAATCAAGTCTCCACTCTAGACCCACTTACTCACTATACTGCAGAAGCAGCCCAAGACAAAAGCATCAGAACAGCAATTACAAGTGAGCTAAAGACACACTGCAAACAACTCCAATGAGCCTTTTGAGGTCGCTGAAGCGGAGAAGGTCTTGCAGGGTCTGAAAGGTGGAGAGGCAACAGGATATGACATCATCACACCTGGATTATACACACAAACTCAATCCCAAAGAAATGGTGAACAGCCAAAGTCGTTGCCATACCAGCCTGAAAGGAGCCCCGATTGAAGATCGGACTCGGTTTAAATACAAAGAGACAAACAGGATAAGGGGGGCGGGGGGCTGCCAAGAATCAGACATTTCTAAGAAGCTGCGCTTTGTATGTTAATGCTGGAATTCAGACATGGCCATGTCTGGACTATGTAAAATGCAAACCTGCCATTTCCAACAGGAAGCATCCAGGTAAAAGGGAAAATACAAAAATAAAGATTTTCCTATCACACTGTCTCTGTCTATATTTTCTGTGCTGATGTTTTGTGTTGTTCTTTAAAGGAACACGCCAACATTATGGGAAATGTGCCTATCGTCTTCTCCAGAGTCAGACAAGAAGATAGATACCAATTTCCTCTCTGTGTGTTCAGTAGAGAGCTATCCGGCTGCAAGCAAGCCTATAGCTTAGCACAAATGAATGGAACGGACCATTAGCCTATCTTAAAACTCCAGGAGAGGTGTTTTTGGCCAACAGCGAGGCTATCCACTTCCATTAATTTGTGCTAAGCTAGGCTAGCTTGCAACCAGATAGAGGGGCTGAGGCCTGTGTGTGTGTGTGTGTGTGTGTGTGTGTGTGTGTGTGTGTGTGTGTGTGTGTGTGTGTGTGTGTGTGTGTGTGTGTGTGTGTGTGTGTGTGTGTGTGTGTGTGTGTGTGTGTGTGTGTGTGTGTGTGTGTGTGTGTGTGTGTGTGTGTGTGTGTGCCTTTAACCCTTGTATGACCCCTGCCACTGAAGACAGGACACTAAAGATGACCTACCGCTAAGAGGCTTGGTTACCCCTTAAAGCCCCAATACATGTTTTCTTTTTCTTTACCATATCAATGTGGGGTAAATTCATATACATTCTTGAAGTTTCATCTGTAGAAGGAAAATACAACATACCCTGTATTTTCACCATATAACATGTCTTAACCCTGTTGTAAATCAGAATTTAGGTCTATTTAGTTTTACTCTAGTATTTACAAACATAAACCAACATAAACAAACCTTTTGCAACCACAAAATACAGCAATTGTAATTCAAACTCGTCTGTTAGTCACAGTATCTGGAGAATGAAAACATGGAGTTCTTATTTTTAGTGTCGGCTAAGGCGTTTGTTTATGTTTGGATCACAGATTGGGGCTTTATGCACCTTCCTTGGAGGATTAACTGAATTACGAACTATATGAATTTGCTTCTTTAATCTCTCTGACCTAATTCCCATGTCTTGGCGATACTGTATACTCATGGGAGAACGGCACAGATCTTTTTAAGGTATTATCCAACATTTAGATCCGGTGGTGGAGCTACCCATCTGTTTACCCCTTATATATAAAAGCATCATGTAACTTCTATAAAAGTATCAGGGTATTTCCATAAAGGTATCATGGTACTTCCATAAAAGTATAATTTTACTTCCATAAAGGTCTCATGGTATTTCCATAAAAGTATAATTTTACTTCCATAAAGGTCTCATGGTATTTCCATAAAGTTATCATGGTATTTCCATAAAGGTATCATGGTATTTCCATAAAAGTATCATGGTATTTCCATAAAGGTATCATGGTATTTCCAACTAATTTCTTGGGTGTGCTGTATACCTTTGCCCTGCATAGAATGTTGGCAGGCCCGGACGCTTCATTACTTTAGGCAACCAACTTGCGCCTAGCCACGCCCCCGCGGCGACGCGGCAGCGCCAGAGCGGAGCGGCAGGCGGCAGCGGTGCGCAGGTTGCCGCACACAATCCCCCCTGTTTTAACATTGACGGTTAGCTCAACTCGTTCACCGCCTTGCTGTGGAGCCTGCGGTCCAGTTGGTGACAAGTTCAAATCACTTCAATTATTTTTTTTTTTTTTACGTTTAATTAATTTATCGCCTCTCTATATAAACGTCTTTCTTTCGCCTGTTAAGTTTAGGCATTCTTTCGGAGTTGGTTAAGGTTAGGGTTAAGTTTAGGCATTCTTTCGAAGTTGGTTAAGGTTAGAGTTTGTCTTAGACTTAGAGCATGGCAATATTTCTTTCGCCGGTTAAGTTTAGGCATTCTTTCGGAGTTGGTTAAGGTTAGGGTTAAGTTTAGGCATTCTTTCGGAGTTGGTTAAGGTTAGGGTTAAGTTTAGGCATTATTTCGGAGTTGGTTAAGGTTAGGGTTAAGTTTAGGCATTCTTTCGGAGTTGGTTAAGGTTAGAGTTTGTCGCAGAGCATGGCAATAGAATGCAGCCTATTTCCGCACTGCCGCTCTCTCGCGCTGCCGCTGTCACATGGGCGTCGTGGCCAATCAGAGAAACGCTGAACGCAAGTTGGTTGCCTAAAGTATTGACACGGCCCGGACTGGCCATCGGGAGCACCGGGAGTGTTCCCGGTGGCCTGGCCTGCACAGATTAAAAAAAAATATATATATAAAGAAAAAAGTATAACCTTTTTTTATTATTATACTTTTTTTGTTTGTTTGCCAGGCCATTGTTCCTAGTTGTGGAGGCGCGATAGTTAGATAGCCTAGGTGGGTGGGGAACAACCAGGATTTCACTGTCTGCGACAGAGTTGGAGAACTATCTGACTCTCTCCCTCTCGCGGATCACACACACAAATGGAGCCGTGCTGCTGCATGTGATTGGTGGAGGCGGGACCAGGCGATACAACTGATTGACAGCGGAGGCAGCGAATGGAATGGCAGATGGCACTCAGATGCAGAATAACAGCCAGGCAGTGAGCCAGGTAGTGAGGGACTTGGGAGAGATACAGTATAGAGTCAATTAACGTTGATGGACAGTGGAAGAAAGAGAAAGGGTGGCGCAGAGAGGGATAAAATAAAGAAAAAGAAAGGCCCTTACAGGAGATGCTGCTAAATCCGGCAACATTTATCAAATGTTTTCTTGCACCAAGGTCAAGGAACCAGCAGGTTAGTCAGTGATAAAAATAAACATGGATGTTAGCTAGCTAACGTTACCATGCAATGCATCATCTCCCCTGTCAAAAGCCCAATGTTAAATCTGCCAAGAAACAAATAAATAATTTTACCCTTGTGTCTGAAAACTAAAGTGTTATACTCTTACCATATTAGGGGACTAAATTGAAAAACGCCATAAAAAGATTATATGTTGAAATAATTTCCCACTTTCTTTTCCATAAATATTGTATTCAACTTCAGATTAAAAATTAAATACTCCCACTTTTCTGAAAGGAGTTGTTAAATCTGACATTACAAAAAACAATATGTGGTGGTTATGATCGGGGCTGAAGTTGAATAAACTATTTATGAAAGAGAAAGTCAAAATAATTCAAAGATAATTCAAAGATTACACACCTTTGCCACATATATTGGCTACAAACATAATCACTGCAAAGTTATAAAAAAAATAAGAATCTGATCAGACACAAGGGTTAAGTTGTTGTGTCTAGTCTAGTTAATGTGATCAATATTATTTGACAATTGATGCTTTTTGTTCGAAATTTCAGTCAGTGAGCTCATACTTTGAGCTCATTTTATAGTTAAAATGATTGAGACAACGCAATCTTCTGTCTTCGTTGTGCATGCATGCGTGTGCTCACCACACGCGATACATGTGTCACTATTCGGCAGTGGCTACTGTTATTATAGTATTGTAATGAAAGGTCTGTTATTTAATGTTTGTGTAAGAGCTATTTTAACTGTTGATGGGTAGTGCATCAGTAAAGTGAATATGGTATTGTGCTCTTGCTCTGGTTTATAGGTGGAGAGAGTGGTTAACTGTATTATAATAGTAAATAGAAATATATGTTGTGCTCTTGCTTTTTTCTTTTTGAAGGTGTAGAGAGTATCATTGCTAGTGCCACAACAGTTTTATTTGAGGTTCATAACAGTACATTGTACTAAGCAATTGTTGGCTCATTAGTTTGTGATTAAATTTCACATGCACTAAAATTCACCAGAATGCAGGAAATTAAGTCTTTGTAACTAAAATTTTCCTGGTGGCGGACCACCAGACCCCCCGCTTAAAAAGTGGCCTGACTGGGGCTATATTTCGCGTTATATCTCCCGGTATGAATTATTTCCCCAGTCCGGCCCTGCCAACACCTGGTAAAGACCACAAACTACCGCCCAATCTCTCTACTCTATGTTCCCTCTAAAATCTTGGAACACCTTATACTACATAGAATGTTTTTGTTATGCAATAATAAAGATACTTTTTCGGATGAAAATTACTAGACCATTGTGGGTTTGAGTCCCTGTCATCATAAATCACAAAAGCTAAAGTTAAAAGGATGTGTATCAGTGATAATCAAACCGTAAACAAAGAGGCCTATTAAGATGTTAGTTAATGTGAAAAATATGTGATTTAATGTTCTATGCCTTACCTTTGTCTATTTTGCTGATGTCTATTTTATGTCTGCACTTTATGCATGGCTCTTGAGCGCGTGTATCCTTTCGGCAACTGGCTTGTCCTTCCGCGTTGCTCTGATTGGCCAGCGCTCTACGCTAGTTTCGCCCCTACACCGGTATGAGCGCGGGCATGCGCATGAGCCTAGATAACACGCTCGCACACACGCAGGTTTTAATAATAATAATGCGAGAGCCCTCGCACACACGCAGGTTTTGCCCCCACGCATAATAATAATAATGATAATAATAATAATAATAATAATAATAATAATAATAATAATAATAATAATAATAATAATAATAATAATAATAATAATAATAATAATAATAATAATAATAATAATAATAATAATGCGAGAGCCCTCGCACACACGCTAAAACAGATTTTTTACACATTGGTTCAAACATGATCACGGAAGGTGACAACCCTAACATGTCATGTTGTGTCACAACAGAATGAGTAGGTGAGTGTTAGGCCTACAGAAAGTGTAATCTATTGATTGACTTGCGCGACCTAGTCAATTCGGTAGAAGAGTCTGGTGGGCGAGATTATGCATGACCAGCCTGTGATCTAAAAACTCCTGCCTGTGGCTGAATAATGAGGAGCATATTACCTATGTGTTGATGGAATCACGTTAATATAGAGAGATGAAAACAATACAATACGTTATTTCAATTGATATGATTAGCTAGTTACGTTAATATAGAGAGATGAACGTTATTTCGATTGATATGAATAGCTAGTTACGTTAATATAGAGAGATGATAAATTCATTAAATGTAAAAAAAAAAATATATATATTGAACTAAGAGTGATTTGAACTTGTGACCATAGGCTCCACAGCAAGCTGACGAACAAGTTGAGCTAAGTGCGTCAATGTTAAAACTGAGTGACGAATGCATAATTTACACTTGTGCCAATTGCGTGCGTTTGTCTAAGTATTATTATTATTCTAAGTGCGAGGGCATTGTGGCTCATGCGCATGCGCACGCTCATACTGGCGTAGGGGCGAAACTAGTGTAGATCGCTGGCCAATCAGAGCAACGCGGAAGGACAAGCCAGTTGCCGAAAGGATACATGCGGCGAGTTTCCACATGGACCACAGCACAGGGGGACAAGTACTGGCCCTAACCACCTACATTGAGAATGGCTTTGAGAGCACCTGAAGACGGGAACAGTGTTCTTCGACCTCACAGACACTGTCTGGCATAAACGTCTTCTACTGAAACCTACAAAGACACACCCTACCTGGGCAACAGCAACAATCAAAACTCTGGAGGATTTCACCTTGGACAGAATAAAAGTGTATGTAGAACACAGACAGGCTTCCACGAGGAATTCGAGGATCAGTTCTTACCCCAACCTTGTTTAACTTCTATACTGTGACTTACCTAACATGACGACATTTGTGCAGACTTAAGCTAAAACATGTCCCCAACCCAACCTATCTGGGAGTGATCTTTGACAGGACCTTGTAATTTAACCCTTTCACTGACACACTACCAAACGGTTAACCCTTTCACTGCGACAATACAGAGAAGGTTAACCCTTTCACTGCCACACAACATCCGGTTAACCCTTTCACTGCCACACTACGGTAGTGTGATAGTAAAGGGTTAACCTTCTGTAGTGTGGTAGCGAAAATGTTGAGGAACATCTGAAAGGTAAAGGTCAAGTCCAGAAACAACCTGCTCTGTAAGCTTGCAGGCTCAAAATGGGGGGCAGAAGCCCCATACTGCGTACCTCAGTACTGGCCCTTCATACTCTGTCTGGTTTTAGGTCGCCCTGTTCACACCATGTGGACGCCCAGCTTCACATAACCATGCCAATCATAACTGGGACTATTCGTTCAACACCCTTGTCCTATCCAACACAACAACAAACATAACTGGGACTATTTGTTCAACACCCTTGTCCTATTCAACACAACAACAATCATAACTGGGACTATTCGTTCAACACCCTTGTCCTATTCAACACAACAACAATCATAACTGGGACTATTCGTTCAACACCCTTGTCCTATTCAACACAACAACAAACATAACTGGGACTATTCGTTCAATACCCTTGTCCTATCCAACACAACAACAAACATAACTGGGACTATTCGTTCAACACTCCTGTCCTATCCAACACAACCCCACCGCTTTTCCGACGAGTTGCATCTACTCAAACACCTAATGAACATCTCCCACCTAGACGACCAATTTGGACCAAAACCCCCACCAGCAGACTTCACCACCCAATCTGCTTGGGAAAAGGAATGGGAGTCCAAGAATGCCCCAAAGAAACACCTGTCAGACCCCACTCAACGGGTCCCTGGCACCAACCTCCCAGGGAGACATGGCCCATGCCTGGCCAGCCTCCACTGTGGAGAGGAGCAAACAGTGGAACACATGACTGAAGCTTGCCCTCCCCAGAGACTAAAAGGAGGACTAGTAGTCACCCTCCGTATAGCAGACCAGGGGGCAACTGCTTGGCTTGAGTGATTGATTGAGTACTTTGCATTCGCTAAATAAATAACCTCTTTCTAATGGAGGGCACTTTGGATAAATGGTATACAATTATTGTTGTATGACTGCAATAGGGAGAGCACATAGATCGATTTATGCCACATTACAAAAAAGGATAGAGAGTTAGTAAAATCATTAAAGGAAGGAGGAGAGAGAGAGAGAGAGATCATGGAGGAGAAAGCGAGGCCCAATGATCAATGATCAATTCATAATATCAAACCACTGCACAACCGCTGCACATGTGAGCGCTAGAAAAATACAGAGAATGTGTGTATGTTTGTGTGCATGTGTGTGTGTGTTATCCAATGTAAAGAGCAGCAGGCTGGGTCCCACAGGCAATAACATCTATATTTCAGGATCTGCAGCGCCACTGTAGACGACTGCCTGCTTTGAAGACCAATTCTGGAGGGAGGGGAGGAGGGGAGGGGTGGGAGAGATAGACTTGAGGGAAAGAGAGAAGGCGGCTGGGTTTAATGAATGGAGAAAGATGAGAGAGAGAGGCTAGAAGAGAGGAGCCAAATGCACAACGCCGGTGACGCAACAGTGACAGATGTGCAGAGCGGTGATGACTTCAGACCCTGGTGTCACTACTGTGAGGCGTGTCCTCCGTGAGGTTTATAGATCTCAGGGGGAAAGCGAAGGGAAAATGCGTAGACCTTGAATCGATAGAACAGCCATGCCCGTCCAAATCTAGCATTCTGGAGTCATCCTCTGCGCTGGTAGGCTGGTTGTGAGAGTCAGTGTTGATTTGCTGCACAAGGCAAAAGTACCATTATGATCAGATTTCGGTGACACCTGTTTTTATTGGCGTTCTGAGGCTTGGTAAGCCAAACATCCCTGGTCGTGTGATGATTGTTTATTTTGTTTAAAAAATATATATTATTGTAGTTTTTATGACTTTGTGTGTATACTGTATTTTGTATTTCTTTTAGTATTTCTGTTTTTATATTGTACAGCACTTTGGTACAACTTCGGTTGATTTAAATGTGCTTCATAAATAAAGTTGACCTTGACCTTGACAGCCGTGATGGAGATTCCAACTGTCTGAGTCTCATTATGTTCCGCAGACACATGCTTGTTTCCATAACAACAACACCATCAAAATGAATATAGACAATATCAATATACATCAATTATATTGTTTCTATACCATTCACTGGAATTCTGTTGCTATAGAGAACAGTTTGGACCCAAATGTATTTTCCGTCAACTATTGCATTAGCAAACATTGCAACAGGAAATAAACTTGAGCCC
Organism: Notolepis coatsorum; assembly: GCF_963971535.1. Classification (NCBI taxonomy): domain Eukaryota; kingdom Metazoa; phylum Chordata; class Actinopteri; order Aulopiformes; family Paralepididae; genus Notolepis; species Notolepis coatsorum. Next base: position 94,454,767 of record NC_140178.1, on the reverse strand, counting down.
TTTAAGAATGTTACGTGTATACCCTGCCTATCCATTCTTATGGCCTATAAATCACATCATCATGGTCCAAAATGTATCAGAAAACAACTTCAACTCACTATTATGGCTCCCCATTGCCGCACGAATCCGCTTCAAGGCCCTCGACCTGGCAAATTAATTAATAAAAAAAGAAAACACACTAACCTTCTTATTGTCATGCACTCTTCCTAATATACTAACATATACTCAACACTGTAGCACTCAAGTCTGAACACTTTAATGAACATTGTTACTCAGCTGATAGAGTTGTACCCTTTCTACTGACTTGTCGTACAAAATGTGTAAGTCGCTCTATTTTTTATCTTTCAAAATGTTCAATTGCTATTGGATGCACTTATCTGTGTTTCATTACACATATGAGTGTATGCTCACCAACTGTTCGCCTGTTTTATTGCAACACTATCATCACCGACATCTAAGAAGGGAGATCCCCCCTTGAACGGTCCTTCTAAGGTTTCTCTCCTCCACATTGCCTGTGGTGCATTTTTTCCTTTTGCTAGGTTTTAGTGAGTTTTTCCTTACCTTCGCATGGGGTATGTCTGGGAGTGTTGCATTTATTTAACTTATAATAATTTTTTTGGACTTCATGGTTTTTGTTTTGTTCTTGATTTATTGTGATGTTTCTTCGTTACTTGTTTAACACATTGACGACCAGCGTCCCACGCCGATTTATAGGCCAGAGGACAGAGGTTTGTCAACAAACCAATGTACTTTCTAACAGCTATATATATAGTTTATAGTATTGCTATCTGTCCATTCTCATTGTCACTTGAGTGCATAAATCGTGCCTTCATAATGGCTTAAAGAAAATAAAAATCCATCGGTTGGTTGTCATTTTATAGCGCCGTGAATATAAGGTTTATCGCAGTTTTCGCCTAGTCTTTTTTCTGGGGAGCTAGATAATAGGCTAAAGGCTAGTCACGCTATATCAAACGCCATTTCTGCTGTATATATACAAATGAAATAAAACAAACTGCGTAGCATCCGGACTATTACAGAGCATCTATGGATGAAATGGGGGCGGCAGGCGACGCCGATTACTATTATTGATTAGCAATACAGTGTGCGTTCAATCAGCCATTTTCACTGATCGATCACGTTGCATTTTAAAACAATGTCCAATCCAGCTGTAATTTGGGGGAATAGTATCCTACCGTCAGCCCATGTGATCGCCGGCAGCATTTCGTCAGTAGTCATCGGAATCTGGTAGATCGATATGTCCATTGGTTGATCATAAATCCCATTATTCCAGGCTGAAATCTGCGTTCGGTAACGGGATCAAAGATGGAGGGTGTTCGCTTGGAACCGAGGCTCATATGAAACGCCCACAGACAGTACATTTTCTTTTTCAATCGCCCTCAATGATGAGTGGAGCGATGGCGCCCCTAAGCGGATCTGGCCGGTATTGCATGTTTCGAAAATCAAATATGTGGGTAGGTCCTGCAAGTCGATCACGGATGTTAATAGCGTTATTAATATGGAATAAAACAATAACAACTTGCCACTAGTTAACTCGAGTGGCTCTGGTCCACAACGCATGGCACCGAAACACGAGTTAACTCGTGGCTGGTCCCTATAGTGTTAAAGAAGACGTGTCCAGCCCATGGGGATATTAACATGTGTTGTCGGGCCTTACAAATACATTTGATTTGATTTGATTTGGATAAAAGTGTCAGCTAAATGACAAAATGTAAATGTATTAATTTCACTACTTCATTCAAGAGGTTAGAGGCCAATGTAAAAAAAATACAGAGTGTGTTCTGACCACAGGTCTAACTTTCTGCACCGTTACCTCGGCTCTAGAATTATGTGTAACAACACCAGTGGTCCTTGACACCAGGGCCGTGCAGAGACCTTTAGAGGAGCAGGTGCTCAAATTGGAAAAGGGCACATGTATCAAAATGTTAGAGCACAAACTACAGCGTAACCTAACCAGCTAAACTATAGCATTAGCAACCAATATTCAGAGAATGTAACACGGAATCTTACAACAAACTGCATCACACTGATAGTTTTTTAGTTCATTGATCTAGTCATATTTGATGTCAATATCTTATATATCTGAGCACCCATTGTCTCCCCACGATGCAGGCTGTAGGACCGTGGCTCTGTGTCTCCCTCCACACACACACACACACACACACACACACACACACACACACACACACACACACACACACACACACACACACACACACACACACACAGACAGACAAGCACACAGACAAGCACACACACACACATACACACGCGCACACATCTCCCCCACTCAGCTGTTGGGGCCCGTGATTTGTTGGGGTGTTGTTCGAGACTAGGGGTCTCTCCTTGCCTACATCTGGAACCCATTAGCCCCCCTTCTGGAACAAGCACACACACAGACAAGCACACACACACACCACACACACCCATACATACACACACAGATACATATACACACATACACCCCTCCCTTCCTCCTCTGTGCAAGAGGGTATAAAATGTCATGTAATGTGATGTATTCTTTCTTCTACTGGTGTGCGAGAGGATGAGCCCATGGGCTGCAGGAGGAGGGTGGCTGTTCTCTTCTCTGTGAAATAAAGACTCCGTTTGAAACAACTTGGTCGTTCTGTGAATCTTTGGTCGACTGGTCCATAACCATATCAATTCAAGAACTCACGAGGGACAGGTTATCCCTTTCAAGTGGAGGTTATTCCAGTGAGAATTGATGTGGGCCAGCCGCAACCAGGGACGGAACGAGGAATGGAGACATGGAGGAGAAGACGGTGCAGAGGGTCCAGACATTCACACCAGCTGTCTGCAGCGCGTCTGAACCAGGGGTGAGGTACCAGCAGCAGCCCCTCAGACGTCCGTGACGTGACCACCAGACGACCAGGTGACAGGCAGGAGGAGACGAAGGACAGGCCAGGATGAAGAGAGGCAGACCGGAGGAGATGGCAGCTGAGCAGCAGAGGCCGGAGATGAACACCGCAGCCAGGCACCGCAAATCATCGACAGCAGCCAGGCACCGCAAATCATCGACAGCAGCCAGGCACCGCAGATCATCTACGACAGAACGGGGGAAGCGGCAGCAGGAGAGACACTGAGCTGAGCTGGAGAGACAGTGGGCTAGCTGGCGAGAGGTGGAGGGGACAGTCCAGAGACACTGAGGAGGCAGCAGACCAGAGGAGACACTTTTGTCTAGGGGACCGCACCCCAGATGGGACGGGAACCAGCTCAGGAAGGAGACCCACGCCCTAGAAGACGGGACCAAGGAGTGCACTGTAATAGAGGGGTGAGTTCCTCTGGGTTAGGTGCCTGAGTAAGGGGGGTCCCACAGGGGTTACGTGTATCGTCTGGAAAAGTTGCAAAATCTGTGTTTCTCTCTTTCTTCTCTCTCTCTCTCTCCCGCTCCCCCCCCTCCCTCTATCTCTCTCTCTCCTCTCCTGGTGTTGTTATCCCGTCTGGTATTAGGTGTGATGCATGTAATGGTTGACAATCGACGGGTACAGATCCATCAATGAACTGTTGTGTTTGACATATTGATCTAATGTCAAAAATGGGGATTGATAGTTTTTTAGTTCATTGATCTAGTAATATTTGATGTCAATATCTTATATATCTGAGCACCCATTGTCTCCCCACGATGCAGGCTGTAGGACCGTGGCTCTGTGTCTCCCTCCACACACACACACACACACACACACACACACACACACACACACACACACACACACACACACACACACACACACACACACACACACACACACACACATACACACACACACACACACACACACACACAGACAAGCACACAGACAAGCACACACACATACACACGCGCACACATCTCCCCCACTCAGCTGTCGGGGCCCGTGATTTGTTGGGGTGTTGTTCGAGACTAGGGGTCTCTCCTTGCCTACATCTGGAACCCATTAGCCCCCCTTCTGGAACAAGCACACACACAGACAAGCACACACACACCACACACACCCATACATACACACACAGATACATATACACACATACACCCCTCCCCTCCTCCTCTGTGCAAGAGGGTATACAATGTCATGTAATGTGATGTATTCTTTCTTCTACTGGTGTGCGAGAGGATGAGCCCATGGGCTGCAGGAGGAGGGTGGCTGTTCTCTTCTCTGTGAAATAAAGACTCCGTTTGAAACAACTTGGTCGTTCTGTGAATCTTTGGTCGACTGGTCCATAACCATATCAATTCAAGAACTCACGAGGGACAGGTTATCTCTTTCAACACTATATGATTATGCCTTAGAATAGTTGGGGATTTATCAATATGTATTTGTTGAAGGCAGAGGTTCTGTGTAGGATTGTTAGTAACTGTCTAACTGCATATATAACTGTTTACACTAGTAACTGTCTAACTGCATATATAACTGTTTCCACTAGAGGGGGCTCTAGGCGGAGACACTCAGGAACACCGCCAGGTGGCGAGTATAAATAGTGGTGTCTCCTCCCACTTCTTTCTTTTCCCCCCAGTGTCTCAGTGAGAGAAGACCTGTAGTGTTACTGCTCTGCCATGTGAATAATAAACCACGCCAGTTAAGGCTCAAGGTAGAAACCATGCCTCTTGACCACATTATTGTCGCCCTATAGCCGAATTCTGTTAACAGTATTATAGATTTCTATTGGCTAATGGGCCCGTCATTCCAAGAGAGAGGGCGATGCGTCACGCAACATAACAGAAAACCATACACATCAGACAGACAGGCATTCAAATATTTATTTTAATTTATAATATTCTTTAAATTATTCTTGATGCCATGGGCATTGCTCTTTACAAAAGAAAATGTAAAGAGCATTGCCTGCTTGACACGTAACAGGTGGAGCAGCATTACTGCAGCCTGTGAGCAGCACGGCCGTTTGCTGCAGACAGTAGGAGGAGCAGCGCCTCCCGGCCGCGTGGCTCTATGTAAAACATGCTAATGGTATACATTACTATGCCTGGCAAATAGCGCAGAAGGACACGGTGTTAATATGGGTAATGAATAATATAGCGTCGGTGGTCCATGCGTTGCTATGATTGGTCATGGCAGGTGCACATGGGATCACCCTGACTTGTTCCGGAATTTACATTTGACTTCTTATTGATTCTGAAAGTGCCGTTGCTAGAGTGGTTTTTCCAATGATGCCAAAACATGTAGGAATTATTTAAATGGCATTTTAGAGTGATTGATTCTCCCATAACCCTGGAATATTTTAGCCAACTCTTTTACTCATATGGGTGAACGAGAGAGAGAGAGAGAGAGAGAGAGAGAGAGAGAGAGAGAGAGAGAGAGAGAGAGAGAGAGAGAGAGAGAGAGAGAGAGAGAGAGTGAAGGGGGGGGTATGTGTGTAATTTCAATTGAAGATATTTAAATTGAATGCATATGAAAACTTAGGAATCAAGCATGTGTGTTTGAATGCCACAGTATAAGCAGTTGAATGTCCAGATGTGTGTGTGTGTGTGTGTGTGTGTGTGTGTGTGTGTGTGTGTGTGTGTGTGTGTGTGCATGTGTGCGTGTATGTTTGTGTACGTGATGATGTGTTAACTATGTATGTGTTGGTGTGTGGATGAATGCATGTCTTTGTCTGTCCATACATGTTTGTGTGTGTATGTGCGTGCGTATGCAGAGTGGATAGTTATGCTCCCAAATGGTAACGTCTGGTTGCATAGCAACTAACTCAGACCCCCCCTCCCGCGGCCCACCACCAACCCTCCTCCCTCTCTCTCCCTCCCCCCTCTCTCTCTCCCTCACTCTCTCCTCCTCTGTGTGAGCATTTGAACTACACTATATAACCTGAAAACATTCTTAACGAGACACTTTCAAACACTCACCTCCGAGACTCCGACTGTTAAGCGCTGTCACAGTGTGCTTGAGTGTGCTTGAGTGTATTGTGTGCGTGTATGTGTGTGTGTGTGTGTGTGCACGTCTGTAATCTATGGGTGCAACAGAGCTGAACACATCAAAGAGAAAGAGAGAGTGAGAGAAAGAGAGAGAGAGAGAACTCCTCCACCCAACACTGCAGTATCAGCCGGGGAAACATATATATAAATATAGAGAGAGAGAGAGAGAGAGAGAGAGAGAGAGAGAGAGAGAGAGAGAGAGGAGAGAGAGAGAGAGAGGAGAGAGAGAGAGAGAGAGAGAGAGGGAGAGGGAGAGGGAGAGGGGGAGTGAGAGAGAGTGAGGGGGGGTCCGCAGTTAACTCAGGGTTCAGTTCTCGATGGTGTGGTTGAATATTGTTTTTCAGTCTCAGCATTGATCTGTCCATTATATTGAGCATGTATTATACTGTACTGTAGTTAATCTCAGTCTCCCTGCTCTCTCTCTCTGTATCTCTCTCTGTCTCTCTCAAAGGCTTGTTTTCCCCTTCTTTTTCGCTTCCTCACTCTCTCTCTCTCTCTCTCTCTCTCTCTCTCTCTCTCTCTCTCTCTCTCTCTCTCTCTCGCTCTCCTCTCTCAAAGGCTTGTTTTTCCCTTATTCTCTCTCTCTCTCTCTCTCTCTCTCTCATCTCTCTCTCTCTATCTCTCTCTCTCTCTCTCTCTCTCTCTCTCTCTCTCTCTCTCTCTCTCTCTCTCTCTCTCTCTCTCTCTCTCTCTCTCTCTTTCTCCAGTCCTCCCTCTCCCCCCTGTGTCCTAGTTAGAGGAATATCCACTAACTTCTTAATTTGCCACAGCACAAGTATTCTGCTGTGTTCCAGGTGTGATACAAGCATATGATACAGTTCTCCATGGATAATTATGTGTACAGTATCACCAGCAGATCCTGCACAATCAGGTGTTATGGTACAGCCCTCTCCCTCACCACTGCCGCTGTGCTGTGTTGATACGGTGCAGTGTGTGTGTGTGCAGAGGTCTGTGTGTATGGTGTATGTGTGTGTGTGTGTTTGGCGGGGGAGGAGGGGGGGGGGGGGGGGGGGGGGGTGTCTAGTAGTGTGTGCATGTGGATATATTGGTGTGTGGGGGGTAAGTGGGTTCTAGAGGTTTGTGAGGGAGAGTTTGTGAGGGGATTCTGTGTGTGTGTGTGTGTGTGTGTGTGTGTGTGTGTGTGTGTGTGTGTGTGTGTGTGTGTGTGTGTGTGTGTGTGTGTGTGTGTGTGTGTGTGTGTGTGTGTGTGTGTGTGTGTGTATGGCACGTTTGCAAGTGCCCTGTTATGTGTGAGGCTGGTGCATGTAGTACTGCTCATTTAGAAATGTATATTATCTTTTTGTATCAGTTTTTCAGGAATATTTCTTTTCACGTGGAGAGAGAATGAAGAGGGGAGAGAGAGGGAGATAAAGAGAGAGAGAGATATAGAGAGAGAGAAGGAAAGAGAGAGAGGGGGAAGACATGATGTGACACAGGTCACAAGCCAGACCCCTAACCCACAACACCACAATACAGTACATAATAATAATATAATAATAATAATGCAGGAACCTGTCGCAGAGGTCTTTAATTGGCATGCAACGACACTCAATGTTAGCGGCACACACACAACCGGAACACACACACGCATACATTGTCTGTAGGATCACCGATGCGATACTCCTCTGTGCTTAACCCATCCCGTCGTCCTTCCCCCAAGGGCAGCCGGGAGCAGACGAGGGCTGTGGCGTGAGCCACGCCCGGGGACCATCCAAGTGCTCCTGCCTGTCTTCATTGATTGATTGATTGAAAACTTTACTAACAGATTGCAGAATGGGTACAGTACAGTACAGCTCAATACATACAATTGTTAAGGGGATGCAGACCAGAGAAAGACTTTCGTCTTATCACGGACGTGACAGCGTTAGCGATCTGTTGTTTTGCATGTTTTTCCATTGGGTTTCTCTTATCGAGGGGGGGAACCCTTGCGAGCACGGGGAGAACATGCAAACTCCACACAGAAAGGCCTGGGAGATACCCCACCTGGGTAACTGGCATCATGGTCCCCAAGCGGGAATCGAATCCTGGACCTTATTGCTGTTAAACACTACACCACCGTGCCGCTTATTCTGCCCATGACAGAATAACCGGCTAACAGAATGTCCCAGAAACAGTATATAACACATTGGCGCTCATCATGCATCCTCCAAAAGGTATCTTGTTTTTCTCTTACACATCTCTTTAGAAAAGGGAAGATGTGGTCAAGTACATACACTAATTAGAATGAATAACAATACAGGATGGATGGGATAATTAGCAGGGCTGTGCAATTGGGCAGTTATGTGCAAAGAGTATGAATCAGCGACGTATGAACAGGTATGTTTTGATTTTTTGGGGGGGGGTCAGTGAGGGTCCCGAGCCTTTTTGATGAGGCTCACTGCGGAGGGGAATACACTGTTCTGGTGGTGTGAGGTTTTGGCCCTGATGGACCGCAGCCTCCTGCCAGAGGGGAGTGACTCAAACAGGTTGTGACCGGGGTGGTAGGGGTCGGCCACAATCTTACCTGCACGCTGCAGCCTGCCTTTGTCCTTGGCTGTCGCTGCAGCGTGCCATACTGTGATGGAGGAGGTGAGGATGGACTCGATGATGGCTGTGTAAAAGTGCACCATCATCGTCTTTGGCAGGTTGAATTTCTTCAGCTGCCACAGGAAGTACATCGGCGCAGGAAGTACAACTGGTACGAATGCCAGCTGTTCTTAAATTAATTGAATGCGCGTTGCTGTGCATGTGCAATTAGCATAATGAACTCCCCAAAAGCACAAAATAAGGCCAGCTGTCTCACATCATGTACAAAACACATAGAAGTTCACTCGACGTTATTCCATCTCCCAAACATTCCACCTAAAAGGGAGCAAAGTTAAAGGAGTGAAAGTGCTGCTGTCTGAGCTGAAGAGCAAAAGGTAGAACATAATTTCCCAGATTGTCAGCAGTGACATCAGCGGACTGGCAAAACTACAGGAGTGGCAAAATAATTGGCAAAATAATTAATAGAAATTAAGGACAAATGGTTTCGACATGACGCTGCATTTCAAGAGATGGATTGAATGCCGGTCGATCGTAACGGCAACGGGATGAAGACTGGATGACGTCTCAATCTATGGAATGGATTATAGCACTGCCGATATAGGCTGTAATAGAAGAGACGCGGTATTGATGGTAATATATGGTAATATGATGGTAATATATTCTAAAATCAAGCATCCTTTTGTACCTTATTCCCAAAGGTATAGGCTAACTGACAAAGTAGTCTACCGGATAGGTTGATTCTGAACACACGAGTACGCTCTTCTTCTTTGTTCTAATCTAAGACACAATCATGTTACCAATCACTACAGCCTATATTATGCATTTTTCCATTTTGTACATAATCTAAATGCAGTATTGCTTTGCATATATGCTCTTACATTTGGATCGTACCGATGAACAAAATCCAAAATCCAGGAGAATAGTTGAATCCCACAACATTGGTTAAAGCATGTGTACGCACAATTTAAGATCACGTAATTGCTTAAACATGGTTCCTCGATTTGGTCGATTTCAGCCCTGCTCCGCTACAGCTATCGGGCGTCATGCATTGCTGTTGGCCATCAGCCAATCGAAGGAGTGCTTCTGTTGAAAGCATCAAAAGGTGCTCCACCGCCTGCGCTGCGTTTGAGCTCCGCCAAGCTAACGGTACTCCACCGTCTGCACTGCGTTTGAGCTCCGCCAAGCTAAGGGATCGCAGAGGTTACATTCTCGGCGGCTGAGACACGCGCTCATCCTTGTGCATTGAAACAGAGAGAAATTACGTTGATTTTGGTCGTTTTCATAGAATTTATTCAAATCCATGTGATGTTCAATTGAAAAGGACACCTCTAAAGATCATATCCACCCTGAGGGTGGAAAGGAATCCCAGCCTGAGAATAAGACATTAGAGCAGAATGGCTGCTGTGTGAATATGGTCAATTAACACTCTTCTCAGAGGCATTTTGTGGAGCAGATATACACTGATGGTGGTAACACAACACAATGCTTGCAGAGGAGCTGGTGCAGTGGCGGACTCAGGCTGTTTGAAGGGCAGGGGCGAAAAGAAAAAAAGGGCACCTACTGCATGGGACCTGCCCTAAACCATTGCTGCAGTGGTACATTTCTCAATGCTAAAGATATCAGTGAGGAATATAAATATTTGGGAAACAGCATTTTAATATGGTCTGGGTTGAAAAATAGTGAACCTATTCTTTAAAAGCTATTTACAACATATATTTTACAGGATATAAAACAGTTTAACAGTTGAAGTTAATTTGAGTGCCGTTGAGCTTTTTCCTTTCTCTCCTTCTCTCCTCCCCTTCTCTCCTCATGTCCTCTCCTTCTCTCCTCCTGCCCTTTCATTCTGTCCTCCTGTACTCCCCTTCTCTCCTCCTGTCCTCTCCTTCTCTCCTCATGCATTCAAGTTATTTGTCGTTTTAATCATTTCTCTCCCTATCATCATTTGCATCCTCGCTTTCTTTAGCATCTCCATGACCGTCTTCATCATCATTTCTCTCCATAGCATCATCTGCACTCTCTCTCTCCTCAACTTCTTCATCATTTCTCTCCATAGAATCATCTGCATTTTCTCTTTCCTCCACTTCTTCACCATCTCTCTTCCTGATATCATCATTTCCCTCTTGAATATCTCCATCTTCATTGTCTGTACTGTCTTTATCTAAGGTGGAGCAAATAATATTTGTTTTATAATAGTAATATAATTGTACTGTATATAATATTCGTACTGTAGCCTACAATGTTATAATTGTATTATAAAATAATATGTCATATAGCACTACCACTAGCCCTCTTGCCTTGATTGGAATAAAAAGGGTCTATGGTTGGTCAATTTAAATGTTTAAGACAGAATTGTCTGTCCAAAATAAGCATTATTGACCATGTTAGCACCAGATGCTCAGTTATAATCCAAACTAGGGCTCTGTGAGACAAGCTTGTACACATAGCTAGTAGTGAGGACTTACAAATACACACCTGTATCCTTATATCCTCCCTTACTATTATTGCTTTGGACTAAATTATTCAAAGAGAAGCTGCCTCTCGCAGCATTTTCAGCTGCTTTTTAATATTCTTCCGATTTCTTTCTCTCCTTGGCATTCTGTAATCATAGAATATAGGCCAATGCTAAACCCACTTTTAAGTTTACTACCACTCTTAAGTTAGCTTTAAAAAGCTATTCACACTGAACTTTAAAGTGCTATGGGTATATCTTGTGCAAATTATCCTAAAATAATGTGTACACTTTATTTCTAAATTGAGAACACAGGTTAGCATAGAATCAGCTAAGCAAGGTACCTGTTTAGTTAGCTAGCTACAGTAGTAATACAGCTAGCCTACAGTAGCCTAGGCTAAAACATACTGCCATCAATAAAAGCACTTGCAGTGTACATACATTAGTATACTATTTAGTAGGGCTGACCCCTATTAGTCGAATAGTCGACTAATCGATCGAAAGGAGCTGTAGTCGACTGCCAACCTCTGAGTCAAATGAAAAAAAAAAAAAAACTATTATAATTTATTATTATTATAAAAAAGAAATGTATCATTCTTTCCAAAAGAAAATAGGCCTAGAAGCGTGGCTAACGCTAATGGCACGCATACCAGAGGCTAACTGCCTAAGAAAACAAGCACAGAGGCACTGAAAGAGGATTTCACCCATCTAATGAACACACTAGACTAGACAAATATCAAGATGTATCCATCAGTGGACCAATTGCATGCTTTTGCAGAGGACAAGAAGCCTTCCGTCGACTCCTTCAGACATTAAGCACCCCCACAGCCCAAATGGAATGATAAAAAAAATGAAATATATATATATATTATTATTTTCTTTAAAAAAGAATTTCATAGTCGACTATCGGCTAATTTCGGTCAATCAAAGTTGACTATCCAAATCCTTAGTCGGGGACAGCCCTACTATTTAGTAATGCATAATTGGTCAAACAAACTCAATCTTTGCAACTTCAAAGAGAGCTTGCTATATTACCTCACACAGGGTAGGATGCAGGGTTACAGCTCAGACTGCAAGAGCGGCACGGTGGTGTAGTGGTTAACACTGTCGCCTCACAGCAAGAAGGTCCAGGGTTCGAATCCCGCTTGGGGACCAGGTTTCCATGATGCCAGTTACCCAGGTGGGGTATCTCCCAGGCCTTTCTGTGTGGAGTTTGCATGTTCTCCCCGTGCTCGCAAGGGTTTCCCCCCCCGATAAGATAAACCCAATGGAAAAACATGCACAACAACAAGATCGCTAACGCTGTGGCGTCCTTGACGAAGACGGACAGGAGCACTTGGATTGGTCCCCTGGCGCGGCTCACGTGGCGCCTGTCTGCTCCCGGCTGCCCTTGGGGGGGAAGGACGACGGGATGGGTTAATCGCAGATACGCATTGTATGCATGGTTCGCATGTGTGCCAAATGATGACCTCGGAGCAGGTCCTAAATTATTATTATTATTATTATTAAGCTCTCTGGCATCTGAACATTCAAGAGGGGATGTGTCTAAAACTGAAAACTTAAATGGATGGAATATTGTAGTGACAGGGCTGCTCAGAGTAGTGCCTCAAGTTCCCAGCATGCTTGGAATTTGTGCCTCAGTTAAACTAACTTACTCTAACCTAACCTAAAGGATACATTGTGGGGGAAATAGGGACAGTGCAGATCGAGAAACATCAAAATGTTAGCTAGATATTAGCCCATCGGTTCCTTGCAAAAACTCAGAAAATATTTGCTAATGGCCATATAATGTGTTTAGAATATAAGCAGGGTTTAACTATTTTGCAACACCCCTAGACTGTCTTCATCATGGCACCCACTTTGGGAAAGCCTGCCCTAGTAAGCTGAATCACATTGTATCCACTAACAGAGCAGTCATTAAAAGACACGTTATTTCATTTTCTTGCTATGTTTTCACCACTCAATAGGGCACTTTAGCATGACGTTTTTCAACCGTGGGGGCACATGGTCAAGTTTAGACCATTGGAGGGGCACCAATAGGGCACATCCTCTAATTTTTGCCACTCAAAGGGGCATTTTAGTGCGATGTTTTCAACTGTGGGGGCACATGGTCACGTTTAACCATTAGAGGGGCACCAATAGGGCACGTCCTCTAATTCGTTTCACTCAAAAAGGCACTTTTGCCTGACATTATTTAACCGTCAGGGCACATGGTCAAGTTTAGACCATTGGAGGGGCAGTGGGACACCAATGAGCATGTCCTCTCATTTTCGCCACTCAAAAGGGCATTTTAGCATGATGTTTTCAACTGTGGGGCACATGGTACATTTTAACCATTGGAGGGGCACCAATGGGCACGTCCTCTCATTTTCGCCACTTAAAAGGGCACTTTTGCGTGACATTATTTAACCGTGGGGCACATGGTCAAGTTTAGACCATTGGAAGAGCACCAATAGGGCACACCCTCTAATTTTTCGCCACTCAAAAGGGCACTTTAGCGCACGTTTTTCAACCGTGGGGGCACCAGGGGGGGCCAGTGAGCTGGTGGGCTACAGTATGTTATTCCACCAAGATTTTATTCGTCTATTACTCATTTAATATAATTAAAATCCTCAAAAATCAACCAATTGATTGGTCAACAAAATCCTATGACTATTAATCAACTAAGAATTTATTTAGTCGAGGTCGCTGTCATTATACAGCACGAGTACAGTACAATGCAAATAAGTTTGGCATCCAACCAGAGTGCAAATGTAGCAGTAAAGTGCAACAGCAATGTACAATGTACAGGTGATTAAACTGGGTACAAAATATACAAATTAGTACTACTGAGTGTAGTGCGAATCAGAGGTATGTACAGAGTTGTAGTATAATATGTACAGTGATACAGGTATAAAGACTGTATAGAATAGAATAGAATAGATCTTTATTGTCATTGTTACAGTTGTTACAACGAAATAAAAAAATGCAACCCTAGGTGCTAGTAAAAAAATAAAAACAGTCCTAAACACAGTATTAAATATAAAACAGGGGTGGGGCATAAATAACATTAATATAAACAGGGGGGTGTAAAAGATAATTGCACTATCCCTAATGTTGTGTGTGCGTGTGTGTGGCGGGGGGGGGGTGCAAGGAGACTGTTGTTTTAAAATTTAGCTGAGTTTAGTGCACATATGGCCCTGGGATAAAAACTAAACTTCAGTCTGTTAGTCCGGGTGGGCATGACGCTGAAACGCCTGCTCGAGCGCAGCCGCACGAGGTGCTTGTTGCCCGGGTGGTGTGGGTCCTTCAGTATTTTTACTGCTTTTTTGAGGCAGCGGGAGTTGTATAGTCCCTCCAGTGAGGGGAGGGGGCAGCCGATGATCTTCTGGGCAGAGTATGGTAGTACTGTAGTCATACTGACCAGGAGCATAACTAATAAGAGTAGTACTAATAATATGTACAGATATAGATCTACAGATATGTAAAAGGACGATGTGCAGGCAAATACAGGCAGGTGTTGTTGGATTCTGGCAAACCACAATCAGCCCCTTATCACTTCTTCATCTGTTGGCCCATGTAGTTTCTGCGTTGTGGTCATTCCCCTTTAATGCAATCCGTAATCATAATAATTCACACCGTCAGACATGTTACCTTTCTTGGAACCCGTTGTTTATTACATAAACAAAAGCCTCAGATGTTACCCATCTCGTATTGTCCTTGAAAAGTCTTTGATGGAACACTAAATTCATTATTCTATCGTCTTGTCTGCTGTTAGTCCAATGGTGGCTGAGGCCTTGTTGTTAGCCAAAACCCTTCTTTGTTAGCCGAAGCTAGCCTCTCTCCATGTTTGCTTGTATCACGCTGTGTCCTGTTCTAACTTACACCCGGAAGGAAACTCACATTTATAATATTCATCATCATAGCAACGACAGGCCCGGCCTCTCTTCTGTCGCTATGTGACGTGCTGTCATGACAACTGCTGTTCACCTTTAAACACACACTAGACGTCTGTTCTATGGATGTCACCCACTTTTCTATCTCTCCATTCTGCCTGCTTGCAGTCCTTATCAGTTGTTATGTGCTGATGGCGACCTCGGCATGCACTGACTCTCTCTCTGACCGCCTCCTGATAACGGCCCTGTCTGCACAGTCTTGGCTAGAAACACACATACAGGATAATGATGGTGATGATGATGATGATGATGATGATGATGATGATGATGATGATGATGATGATGATGATGATGATGATATTATCCTCTTAAAACTCATCTCTATATAGGTTATAAACCGGTTATAAACCAAATGCAAATCATCGATTTCCTTCAGTGTGGATAGATATATATGCAATATATGATATGTGTATATATATGGTATATAAAGCATTGTTGTAGATGTTATTGTACAGAGTTATATGGGTAGACAATAGTTTGATTTAAATAATAAAAATGTAAATACAAATAAAAAATTACATTACAATTAAAAATAATAGCTAACTTCAATACCAGAACCTGCACAGGGACCTCTAAAGAACAAGATACAAGAGACAAGATACTTTAATGCCACACAACGATGGTTGGTAGTAATTGTTTGCGGTACAGATTGTTAAGCACTGGTTACATCAACATCAAACATCAGACATCAAACATCAAATGCCCCCCTCCCACCTCCCAATCCCCACAATAAATACATATATACATAAAAACATACAGGACAGTCACGGTAACAGTGTCAGTGTTATGGTTTGTATAGCGACCCCAATTGCACGACACAGACAGGTAATCAGAGTTAGCCAAAGCAAGGGCATGATTTATTATATACAAAAAAAGCGGCACTCAGCCTTTAAGGGGGTAAAAACATCAAAGTCCATGAACACAAAAAAGGCGGCACTGTGCCTTTAACAGGCGAACAGGCTGGGAAAAAAGAAACAGGAATCTTCTTCGTCCCTACACCGATTAGGGCTCTGCGGCTCTGCAGCACTGCCAAGGAATCTTCCTCCTCCAGACCAGACGCTGCCGACGGGCAACGCAGCACACAGGGGGTCCGAGGGGAACGGGGTGAGAACACGGGCATCCAACGTGGAGTAATAGGGAGCAATGCCGAGCCTCACCCCAGGAACGAGGACCATGAAGAGGGAGTAGGGAAGTAGCCGGCAGGACGTCTGGAGTGGGAACACTGGAATCCTCCCGTGGAGTAATAGAGAGCGAAGACGGTGTCCCACTCCAGGAAAGCGGTGACAGGTGGTGATGGGAGGCTCGACGTCTCACGCCGGAGACGCGGCAGTAGATGGTGGTAACAAGAACGAACCGACAAGGGGTGGAGGGGAGTCTGCAATACTAGTACTCTCCCGAGCTGATCGCAAACTCCCATCAGGTGCGTGAACACCGGAGTCTTCCAACAACAATCTACCTGGAGCTAGCAGAAGGCAAGCCCGTGTGTTCGCCAGGTTCAGAAGATGGCCCTTTCGGCCCCCACTGCCTGGAATCTTTCTAGCTAACGTCCCTCCCGAACAAGATGGACGACTCCTTCTTCTCCTAACACAGAAGAGGGAATACAAGGAATGCTCTGCGCTCTGCTTCACGGAGACCTGGCTTAACGTCAACATACCAGACTCAGCCGTCACCCCACCGGGCTACACTATCCACCGCAGTGATAAGGTATGGGAAAGCAGGCGGTGGAGTATGCTTCATGATTAACCATCGCTGGTGTACTAACTCCACTCTAGTGCATAAATCATGCTCCACCGACCTCGAATTCATCACAATAACATGCCGTCCCTTTTACCTACCCCGCGAGTTCTCATCCATAGTACTTACCGGTGTTTACATACAGCCACAAGCTAATGCTAACAGCGCTATCAGCGAGCTAGCTACCCATATCTCCAACACCGAAAGATCGCACCCAGACTCAACCATAATAGTTTTGGGTGACTTCAACCACACTCACCTCTCCCGTGAGCTGCCAAACTATAAACAACAAATAAAGTGTCCCACCAGGGGCACCAACACTCTGGACCACTGCTACAGCACTATATCAGCCGCTTACCGTGCTTTCCCGAGAGCTCCGCTGGGCAAATCCGACCACGCAATGTTGCTCCTCATCCCAACATACCGGCAAAAACTGAAAACGGTCAAATCCAAAAAAACAACACGCGAAATCTGGTCCCCAGAGGCAGTCGACACTCTGAAAGGCTGTCTGGAGTGCACTCTCTGGGACTCTCTCAAATCCATGTGCGACTCACTGGATGAATACACAACAACCGTGACGTCATATATCCGGTTTTGTGTGGAGATGTGCATCCCCACTAGAACCGTCACATCACATGGAAACAATAAACCCTGGTTCAACAAGGACATGCATCACTACGTAAAGAAAAGAACATAGCCTACATAAATGGAAATAAAGAGAAGTACAAATCTGCAAAATATAAACTACGGTCTGCCATTAGGCAGGCCAAATCAAATCATGCAAAAAAAAAAACAGGTCAGTAGAGGACGCCATCAACCTGGCTCTCCACCACACTCTACAGCACCTGGAAACCCCCAACACCTACACCCGTATCCTGTTTATTGACTTCAGCTCAGCTTTTAACACCATCTCCCCCAATAATCTGTTCCATAAGCTACAGGACATTGACATCAACCCAACCATCAACCACTGGATCCTCAATTTCCTCAGCAATAGAACCCAGGGGCGGGTATGCAGGAAAATAAATCTCAGAGAGGCACCAGGGAACTGACCTTGCTAGCTGAAGGGACAGTCCTAGCAGTGGGGAACAGGCTAGCTACACACAAAGTGGAGGCCATGCTAGCTGGGGAAGCTACACATAAAGTGGGCTAGCAGAGGGAACAGGGTTAGTTGCCAGGGCATAGCAAGCTACAGGGCCTATGCTAGCTGTAAGGCTACATCCACATAGAGGCTGTGCAAGCTGCTGGAGCTAAGCTAGCAGACTGCTGGACTAGCTGAGGAAGCCGGTTAGCTGCAGTGGCTTAGCTAGCTACAGGGCCTATGCTAGCTGTAAGACTACATCAACATAGAGGCTGCGCTAGCTGGTTAGCTGCAGGGGCTAAGCTAGCAGACGGCTGGACTAGCAGAGGAGAACAAGCTAGCTGAAAAGACAGTCCTACAGTAGCTGTGGGGAGACTACACATGGGGTTAGCTTGCAGGGGCTGTCTCACATACACTGTCTGTGCCAGCTGTGGTCGTCGACTGGTCGGGTCGTACTGTTATGGTTTGTATAGCGACCCCAATTGCACGACACAGACAGGTAATCAGAGTTAGCCAAAGCAAGGGCATGATTTATTATATACAAAGAAAGCGGCACTCAGCCTTTAAGGGGGTAAAAACATCAAAGTCCATGAACACAAAAAAAGGCGGCACTGTGCCTTTAACGGGCGAACAGGCTGGGAAAAAAGAAACAGGAATCTTCTTCGTCCCTACACCGAGTAGGGCTCTGCGGCTCTGCAGCACTGCCAAGGAATCTTCCTCCTCCAGACCAGACGCTGCCGACGGGCAACACAGCACACAGGGGGTCAGAGGGGAATGGGGTGAGAACACGGGCATCCTCCCGTGGAGTAATAGGGAGCAATGGCGAGCCTCACCCCAGGAACGAGGACCATGAAGAGTGAGTAGGGAAGTAGCCGGCAGAACGTCTGGAGTGGGAACACTGGAATCCTCCCGTGGAGTAATAGAGAGCGAAGACGGTGTCCCACTCCAGGAAAGCGGCGACAGGTGGTGATGGGTGGCTCGATGTCTCACGCCGGAGACGCGGCAGTAGATGGTGGTAACAAGAACGACCCGACAAGGGGTGGAGGGGAGTCTGCAATACTAGTACTCTCCCGAGCTGATCGCAAACTCCCATCAGGTGCGTGAAGGAGAAAAACGGCATGCCCCCTCGTTGGGCTGCATGCAGGATTCCTCCAGCCCTCACAGCAGTGGCGGCTCTGCCACTAGGGGCGCAAGGGCGCCGCCCCCCCTTCAGGCCCTGCCTGGTTATATGAGAGTAGAACAAGAAAAAGTATCTTTTTGTTTTTTGTTTTATAGCCCTATAAATAATATAAACATGTTTAAAATGAATAATATTTACTCATTTTAAGTATGTTTGTATTTCCAATGCACAATATAACGTTATTATCGCAATTAAAAAGCACTCGTTTTCCAGAGCAGGAAGTGACATCAAGTTTTTATAATTTTTTTTATTTTTTCGTATTTCTCGGCCCGGGCTATACGCGATAGCGCTCTGAGTGCGCGTCACAGTTTGATCGCTGTATCCGTCACAGCCAATCAGTGCATAACGCGCTGTGCGTTGAAATATGACTATTATGTTGGAATCCGGGCGCGATTTGAAGCGGTCTAGCCAGTAGCGTCAAGAATATCTGTAGCCGCATTTCGCAGAGACGCTCTCTGATTGGCCGACGCCAGTATTTTTTTCCGTAGCAGAATTTCACAGAGACGATCTCTGATTGGCCAAATCCAATTTCTAATGTTCCAATTCTAGGTTATTCCTAGGTTGGTCGGTGGAGATAGTTGTGTTGTTGTGAGAATGATGCAGGCAGCTGTTTGTCTTAGACGAGCGTGCCGTGACTGCAAGTTCTTTAGACTGTTAAGCTTAGGCACTCTTTCAAAGTTGGTTAAGGTTAGAGTTTGTCTTAGAGCATGGCGATAGAACGCCAGGTAGTTTGCAGTCTGTTCGAGCGGAAATGGACAAAGGAATGTACTTGTGTTGTGCTAACGAGCTAACACTTGGCTAACAAGCTATATGGCGGATGCAGTCTGGAGACAGACTACAGTGGACAGTGGTCTGGAATACATCATCAGTGGATTATACACGTTTATCAAGCTCTCCTGCCCTGGACGTTTCAACTAAACAGTGAGTCTCTCTCTCTCTCTCTCTCTCTCTCTCTCTCTCTCTCTCTCTCTCTCTCTCTCTCTCTCTCTCTCTCTCTCTCTCTCTCTCTGTGGTTAACGTTAACGTTTGTAAATAGTTTTTTTTAGGAGCAGTACTGTTAGGCTACTGCTGGCCATTCATGAAGCGAGACATTGCTGATTGTTTATTTATTTTATAACACAAGACTATGACTACCAACTGCCTAGCCAGCCGTGTATCAATCTTGGATGCAATAATAACGTTACCACACTGACTATGTCGATGGCTCATTGATTTAACTACTGCAGCTCTCTCGGATTGAAAATACGTGGATTATGGCTTGTTCAATATCGTCTATGTTTGAATGAATGAATGAATGAGAACTTTATTAACAGATTGCAGAATGGGTACAATACAGTACGGCTCAATACACACAATTGTTAAGGGGATGCAGACCAGAGAAAGACGTTTGTCTTGTTTACATCAGGGTCCCAGATTTTCGATTCATATCGATAGTTTAATAGCTAGCCTTGGCTCGTTTAACAATATGCAAAATATGTGTACAGCCCTGTATTCTTGGTATATAATAGGTCTGATTGTGTAACAAATCGATTCCACGTCGCGCTGTGTGTGAGAGAGAGAAGGAGAGAGGGAGAGATCTGCCTGTGTTTGGAGACGGGGCGAGTTTTGTTTCTAACTTTTCTATTTATATATTGTGTTTCAAGTTGTGAATTAGAGACTATACTTTATTTGACTGGTTGTGTGTTGTTGTAGTAACAGCTGAGCGACTCGTTCATAAGAGCCGATTCATTGCTGTGAGCGTGAGTCGAATCGCTCACGTCTTGCCATGAGTCTGTTGCGTGGTACTGTACATGTTTGCAAAATGTTTGGTATAGCGCCCCTAGTGGCGAAGTACCCACCGGCCGCCACTGCCTCACAGTCAGTCAGTGACAGATGCTTGCCCGTCTGTGCAAAGGGGGGCGGGCCAGGGTGTTCAGTGTACGGACTGCTGTGGGGAAAACACTGTTTGTGAAGCGTGTGTGTCTGGTTAGAATGGACCTGTAGTGACCTGAGGGCATGTGCTGGAATAAGTGGTCCCATAGACCAGCACATGCTCCCAGATCGGTGTTCTAGAAACACTGGTCTAATTTAAAGTGTGGTAGAGCATTTTCCATGTGCTGTCCAGGCCTCTAATGGACCTCATGTGCCATGGAGTGATAAGACACACGTTTTATGGCCATGGGAACTGAAGGACGCTGTGCACCGGCCCAGCTGTCGTCTAGCTCCTCAAAGCCCGTTCTGATGGAGGCAGAGGATTCGTTCGCGGACTGGGATGTACTTGCCGCAGGCTACTGGCCAGGTAGAACATCTGTCCCTGGCTGTGATCCAATCTGTAATTTAAATGTGAAAAAGGGTATTCCTGCAACAGAAATGTATTCCAATTAACTGACTGAGCTCTTGATACAAGCACCGGAATTATAAGACAGTTTAAAATGCATTTCAACCCTGGAGTGAAATATTGTAGCTCTGTATTTTGAGTTACATTGGATTATTATTATTTTCTTACCGCAGTGCTTACAAAAGCCACTGTGTTATAGTGATTAATTTCAGTATACTAATATTATATGATGTGGCATGGTGGTGTAGTGGTTAACACTGTCACCTCACAGCTAGAAGGTCCTGGGTTAAATTCCTGCTTGGGGACCAGGTTGCCGCGTTGCCAGGTACCCAGATGGGGTATCTCCCGGGCCTTTCTGTGTGGAGTTTGCATGTTCTCCCCGTGCGCGTGAACACTTAAGGTAACCTACTTGCGTTCAGCGCTTCGTTCCGCGTTTCTCTGATTGGCCACGACGCCCACGTGACCACGCCTAGCACGCCCCCGCGGCAGAGCGATCTCCTTCGCGAATACGCTCGTTCAGAACGCAAGCCGCCATCTTTAATGTGTCACATACTGTAGGTCGCATAGGTAATATTAATAGGTTGCCGCGGCATTATGCATTCGTAATCCCCCCTACATAATAACCACGCAGGTTAATCAAGCAACGCTCGCGCAATACCTAGCTTAATAATAAGTAGGCAATTGGCACAAGTGTAAATTATACATTCGTCACTCAGTTTTAATATCGACGGATAGCTCAACTCGTTCGTCAGCTTGCTGTAGAGCCTATGGTCAGTCGGTGACAAGTTCGAATCACTTTTTTATTTTATTTTTTTACGTTCTCCGGCTGCCCTTGGGGGGAAGGACAACGGGATGGGAAAAGTGCAGACATTTCATCTTTGTGTTCCTGTGGGTCGCCCATCTCACATGTGTGTGTTAATCTGCATGACAAATAAAGACTTCTTCTTATTCTGACTATTGATCTCTGACCTCTGATGGTATGTATTGGTTTCCTGAAAGGCGCTATATAGATCTAAGAAAGTATTATTATTATTATTATTATTATTATTATTATTATTATTATTATTATTATTATTATTATTATTATTATTATTATTATTATTATTATTATTATTATTATTATTATTATTATTATTATTATTATTATTATTATTATTATTATTATTATTATTATTATTATTATTATTATTATTATTATTATTATGTATGTATCTAGCTGAAATGCAACAGGACCTGATGATGATTGCTAGAAAAGAAAATTGTGAAGTTTTATTGCAGGGATGTGCTCCATTTTCCTATCATAAACCTCTCGAAAACTGTATCTCAATGTGGTTTTCCCAATAAAGAATTTCAATATATAAACCTGAGCTTATTGAAAAAAGATAATTTTCTATCTGCAAGTGGATAATCTACGCTTACACATTCACACACATCTCACTACATCCTGTGCAGGTATAATCACGGAGCACAAAGTGGCGTGACGTGCGCAAGCGTGTGTGACGGCACATATGACGATATGAGGGCTGCCGAACGTTTAGGATTACACATCTCACTACATCCTGCACAGCAGGGACGTGCACAGGACTTTAGAGGGGCAGGTGCTCAAATGCTGAAAAGGGCACTACACTTGTGTGTATATATTAACCGATTTTTAAGGGCCCTTTTCGGCCCCTTTTTATGCTTTTTGGGGGGTTTTGGTGATCAAATATTGAAAATATGAACTATAATAAGCAGTGCAGGAGCTCACTGATCCTTGAAAGACACTTTTATCACTGACTTAAAAGGCCCATACATCTCCATAAATGTTCAGGGGGGAGGGAATAAGTGCTTACCATACAGACCCCAAGAAGTGCTGTATATTCTGTATTGTTTAATATAAATGCATTTTTTATTCCAATCCCGATTTGTATTTGAGATTCCCAAATCCCATCGGACCTGACTTCTTCGTGTCCCTCAATGAGTGTAATACCAGCATTCAACTGTATGCGCCACAGCGGTTTCTATCATCATCATCATCACCACCCACGCTATGCATAAAATATATAGGTCCGCGGAGAGGCACGGTGAGGAGGCCGTGCAAACTGCTATGGAATATGGGGCATCTCTCTCTCTTTACCTAATATTTTGATTCTATCCTGACATTTTTCAGTTGGAAGGGCAGTCTATATGCGTAACGAAAAATAAAAATAAAAATAAAAATATTTTTTTTAAATATTTTTTCAAAAAGGGCACTTTTTTGATGAGGCTCAAAAAGGCAGGTGCTCAAGCACCCCTTGGCCTCTATGTGTGCACGTGCCTGCTGCACAGCTATAGTCGCGGAGGCCACGTCTGGCCTCAATACATTGAATCTGGGACTACAAGGTCGGGACACAGACCTGTTTGGACTCACAGCTAAAATAGAGAGCTGGATTTTTTTTTTTAAATCAGTTTGTGGCACTCCAGGATCATCAGCAGAGATTTTGGGGTGTTTACTCTGCCTGATGGCTTTTTGGAGGAACAGAATGTAGCACAACATTCTTGGAAGCCCATTATCTGTAGCCACATAGAAGGGCTCATTGAACAATTTCTGAAAAATCTTCCCGAAAGAAAGAGCACTGACAATTTGGACAAATGGATCCAAGATCTGTTCATTACGCATGATGCAACAGGCCTCCGACTGTCTGAGCAGGAGGCGCAAATTGATCTTTCAGAGTAGAAGCGGATCTCCGCCTCTTTCTCAGCACAATGTAGCCACGTATCATGGAACTGTTCAATGTACAAGCACACCCTTCCCATTAAGTCTATTTTTATTGGAAAGCGCATGTGAACGCATTGCATTATTTCTTTTATGTTCTGGAAACATATTTTGGCTAAATATGCCTAGTTTTATAAATGTGTACACAGAAACAATTCCGTTCCTTTTGTTGATAATATTCATTAATTTCATTGATAACATTGTGCTGTAATTTCATTTTCTATTATGCATGATCAAGGTGCGGCTGGGTAGCACAGCGGATTAAGCGCTCGCCTACCATCGCAGAGACACTGGGTTCGAATCCAGCTGTCAGCGGTACCTCCGGCTTGGTCACTCGTCCCTACTAACACAATTGGCAGTGTTAGCGGGTGGGAAGCCGGTGGGGTATGTATCCTGGTCGTTGTAAACAGCGACTCCTACTGGTCAGTCGGGGCGCCTGCTCAGCAGGGAAGGGATCTAGGGGAGGTAGTGTGATCCTCCCACGCGTTACACTCCCCCAGTGAGAGTCCTCGCTGTCAGGTGAAAAGAAGTGGCTGGCTGACTCCACATTTATCGGAGGAGACATGTGATAGTCTTCAACCCTCCCTAGGCCAGCAAGTGGGGGGGAAATGCGCGCAACGACCAGGAAGGGAATTGGCATAACGACTAAATTGGGATGGGAGAAAAAAACGGAAAAAAGGGGGAGAAAACATTTATAAAAAAAAACATATGCATGATCAAGTTCAATAACGTGCTTTTATTTTGATATTCCTTATTTCCACATTGAAATGACGAGATACATTAAATGTGGGTTCGCCAAAAAGAATCCTAAATAAAATGGGGTCGTGGTATAAAGAAGTTTGAGAACCCCTGCTCTAGTGTTGTTCTCCATGATTAACCAGCTGCTCAACCCTGCCCCCACCCCCCCACTACTGTCTGCATCAAAATGTGAAGAACTTGCACTGTTCTTCAATGACAAAATAACTTAAATTACCTCAAATGTAAACACAGACACCATCTGCAATCCCTGTGTCATCTTTGGCAGGTTTAATTTCTTCAGCTGCCACAGGAAGTACATCCTCTGCTGTGCTTTCTTGATGAGGGAGCTGAACCAAATTACACTACAGCCATATATTCTATTACTGCCTGTCTCTTAGGGTGCTTTCACACCAGAGCTGTTTGGTCCGGACTATTGGACCAGAGTTTGTTTTCTCGGATAGTCCGCTTTTTTTGGGGTGGTGTGAATGCTCAGTCGAACTCTGGTGCGGACCAAACACGCAAACTCTGGTCCGCCTGAAAACGTAGGTCTCGGTTCGCTTCATCGGACCAAACACGGACCAAATATAGGAGTCACGACTCTCACGAGCAGAGCGCTAACCAATCAGATCTGCGATATGTCACAAGCAGAGCAATGTGTGTGGACAAGAGGCGGGTTGCTACGTTTACTGTAGGGAGGGGCTTTTAGACCCATGTTTTTTTTGCTTCGAAAAGAGGGACATCCTCTCAATATGCGGGATGCGGGACATTCAGTCAAATGGTGGGACAGTACAACCAAAAGCGGGACACCTGGTCACCCTACCACCAACTGGAAATTTAAACAAACACACTGTAGCACCCACTCCCCACACTTTATATTTATGGATGAAGGATTGCACTACAACTCGTACACCTTACTGTAAATTGTACCTAAAATTGTACCTCATCCCATTTCTGCTTTGCACTAGATAGTACTGTACATTAGTACACTGCATAGTATTGTGTATTGTATATTATATGGTAACTCAGAACATTGTACATATGTCTATACCGAACACTGTGACCTCATTTTCTTCTTCTAAATTCATGCTATATTATGTTATTATGTTATTTGATACTATCTTGTCTAGCACAGTCTCTGGAGCGTAACAGTAAGAAGCATTTTGTATGAAAGTATTCTGTACTTCTGTATGACAACTATTAAAGAACTTGAACTTGAACTTGATGCCTCCGCTGATCTGGAGTCAGACAGGGCTCGCAGTCACACACACACGTGCGCGCACACACACGTTAGGGCTCACAGTCACAGTCACACACACACATTTCCACTCTATTGTGTCAATTAGACGAGCGCCCTTTTCGAGCGCATGACATTGTTCAGAAAGTTTAGTGCGCTTGACAAATTGCAATGTGAACGCAGACGAACTAAATGAATAATGCAACAATGTTGCAACTTCACCCCCCGAACCGTACAGAGTCCGCACCGAGTCCACCAAAACTATATGTGAAAGCGCCCTTAGACATAAATAAATGGATGAGCCATAACTTCCTAAAATTAATCAAAGACAAAACTGAAATCCTACTAGTCTGCCCTGGAACAAAATGAGTAATGTTACTGAAAAACATGGTCTGAGATAGCACTTGTTTTTCATATGTGTATATAATGTAAATAACCTATAGATATTAGATATTATAACTATAGACGCTGAGGAGGACAGCTGCCATGTATGTAGTGTGTGTTAGACTCTCCAGAACAGACGGAGACAGGGTGCAGGGTGTGGGAGTGATAGCAGCCAGCAGCACGAGGTCATCAGCTGAGGTGTTAGCATCAATAAAGATAGCTGGTCGGTGAGGGAGGGGAGAAGCCGTTGCTATGCTGATGAGATAGGGTGGGGTTGATTTGGGTCAAAGGTGCCACCACCGTTGCTATAGTAACAGTCATCAGAGAGAGAGAGAGAGAGAGAGAGAGAGAGAGAGAGAGAGAGAGAGAGAGAGAGAGAGAGAGAGAGAGAGAGAGAGAGAGAGAGTTAGACATCGCGAGACTTGAAGACGGTAAGCTGGAGTTCTTCAGAAGACTAACCAGACTAGGAGACAAAGCTGACGGGTAGACAGGTGAACAGAGAGAGACTGCAATAGCTGGAGGGTGGGGGATGGGAGGCCCCTCCACCCTCCTGTGCCACGAGATAGCTAGCTTCGGCTAACAGGGAAGGCATCAAGCTGATAGCAGGAGAGATCGGTAGAATTAATAAATTCAATAGACTTTTCAAAGACTTTCAGAACGGTTTCCATCTTTCCATCTTGCACAGAGTCTATGTTTATGGAATAAACATAACGTTTCAAGGAAAGGTACCACATTTCCAGTGTGTCGATTCTTCTGAATACGAATGCATTAACGGGGGAGACAGAGTGTGACAGCCAGTAAGATGAGTAAGAGATAACAAACACAACGCAGACTTCACGGAACCACAGAGAGATTACTGGCTGATATCGGAACATCTAACAATGGGAAAGCTTACTCCTTGGATTAAACCTGAATTTAAAAGTATTGGTATCACCACAGACTGAGGCCCAGTCCACACGATCACGGGTATTTTTGACACCAAGGTTTAAAAAAAAATAAACAGGTAAAATAAACCTCTGTACACACACAGTGGTTTAAACTGATGTAATATACATGTAGTACAATGCCAAAGCAATAGGTGGCGATGTAGTTCAAACATGAAGGCCATTTTCAACCAATCAGAAGGGTTGAACGCGTCACTACATGTCCTGCTCAAAACAGAAACCTGCCATCTTTAAATTACCTTGCATGAACATTAGCAACATAGCATTTATTTGCAGCAAGAAATAAAGTGCAATAAAAGTGCAATAAACAAAAAAGGATACATTCACTGTGTGTTCTGCCTCATTTATTGATGAAACAAAACCAACATCAACACAATGTACCACCAAGAGCAGAGAGTTTAGTCTCACAAAAAGAGCGCTGATGTTGTTAGCTTACATGCTAACGTGATTGGGATCTGCCATTATAATCGTTAGCATTGCGGCTAGTGTACATTAGCGTAGTAATGTTAACGCTAGTAGAATGAATGGATGAAAACGTTCTTTAACAGATTGCAGAATGGGTACAATACAATACGGCTCAATACAAACAATTGTTAAGGGGATGCAGACTGTTGTAGTTTGGACTGGGTTCCTTATAACAATAACTTGACAACACATGAGCTTAGTTGGTAGCCGCAGCTACTTGAGACAGCTCTGCCGTAAACACTGGAAATAATCTCGGTTACTATGTCCACACGCAACCAATGCAACTGGGGTGAGCCCAAAACTCCACCCTGGAGGTTGTAAAAGAGCACGGTTGCACTTGTTAACAGAATTCGACTATAGGGCGACAATAATGTGGTCAAGAGGCATGGAGAGAACGAAGTGGGAGTATACCTTTGCTTTTATACTCGCCACAAGGTGGCTCCGCCTAGAGCGCCCTCTAGTGGGAACAGATATATATGCAACTAGACAGTCACTGGTGGAGACAGTTATATATGCAGGTAAACAGTTACTAGTGTAAACAGCCATATGTACAGTTAGACAGTTACTAACAATCCTACACAGAACCCAGCGGCACGGTGGTGTAGTGGTTAACACTGTCGCCTCACAGCAAGAAGGTCCAGGGTTCGATTCCCGCTTGGGGACCAGGTTTCCATGATACCAGGTACCCAGGTGGGGTATCTCCCAGGCCTTTCTGTGTGGAGTTTGCATGTTCTCCCCGTGCTCGCAAGGGTTTCCCCCCCGATAAGATAAACCCAATGGAAAAACATGCACAACAACAGATCGCTAACGCTGTGGCGTCCTTGACGAAGACGGACAGGAGCACTTGGATTGGTCCCCTGGCGCGGCTCACGTTGACGCCTGTCTGCTCCCGGCTGCCCTTGGGGGGGAAGGACGACGGGATGGGTTAATCGCAGAGACGAATCGCATCGGCGATTCTAAAGAGACAATGCATGCGTGTGTGTTCCGGTGTGTGTGCTAAAAAAAAACTAACCGCTGTGTGTACCGCTGCATTATTATCTCAACAGCACTGTTCCAAAAACCCGGTTGCGTGTGGACGAACAGTGCAACTGCGCGCATTAAATCATGGTTAAACCCAGCGTTCGTGAGGACAGGGCCTATTGAAACTTTAAGTCACACATTAACGAGGTAACAAAAACGTCATTCTTCCATCTTAGAAATATAGCCAAAGTACGACCGTTTATAAAACCAAAGAAGGCTGAAAAACTGATCCATGCTTTAATTTCAAGCAGACTGGATTACTGTAATGCACTTTTGACCGGCCTCCTGAAAAAACCACGGAGAGACATCTGCTCATCCAAAATCTCTGCAGCTCATCTCTGCAGCTAGACTACTAACCAGAACCAAGAGGAGAGAGCACATTATTCCAGTGCTATATACTCTACACAGGCTACCGATCCCAACAATAGCCAGAAGAAGATTGGGGATGCAGCCTTTGGTAGTTACGCACCAAAGCTGTGGAACACAATAACTATATGGAGATTACGGAGGCAAGCTCAATAAGTATTTTAAAAGTAAGCTAAAAAAAAGTATATTTTCACCTTGGCCTTTTAACTCATTCACGGCCACTAGCTTTCGCCATCTGTACTGTTTGGCGCCAGCGTTAATGACCATTTTAGCGATGTTTACAGACCCATCGTGTGTTCTGTATTATAGCTATGGAGACAATAGTATGGCTCATTTTACAGGCATTGTTCATAGTGTATGGAAAAATGCATACTCTGTAACGCTGAGACAATTACAAATGTGGTTACACATATGGCTTAATAAAGGAATCTGAATCTGAGTCCATTACTGATTAATCAGCTAATTTCTACACACTGTAGTTTGTGACACGCTACACGCTAAACATCGCCCCATTTCTGGAATGATCCAGTCTTTTTCCATAGATCACGAGATATGACACATTATATGCAATAAGCCCAAATCGTTCTGGTCGATCCCCTGAAGCCCCAAATACTCCCAAATCAAAGGTATATACCATGTACATATGTGTCAAAATCATCAAGGGGGGGGGGTCGTTTGAACTCAAAACTGTGATTGTGTTTGTTGTTCAGGTTTTACGTTCAGTAAAACACAACACTGTGATTGACATGTTTCAGGTTTGGTTAAATAGACATAGAATATACCTTACCTTAGCCAGAAGGTATTCCAAAAAAAATTATTCCAAGTGATCGCATCACCAT
Source organism: Notolepis coatsorum (assembly GCF_963971535.1). Classification (NCBI taxonomy): domain Eukaryota; kingdom Metazoa; phylum Chordata; class Actinopteri; order Aulopiformes; family Paralepididae; genus Notolepis; species Notolepis coatsorum. Next base: position 94,424,883 of record NC_140178.1, on the reverse strand, counting down.
TGCGATTACCAGTGTATATGTCTATACTCGTTTATATGGGAAATACGCTTCAGGCAACAACATTTCAAGGCGATCGCTGTGTCTCTCTGTTCAGGCAGGAGGAGGAGCCCTTGCCAAAAAAAAAGGAAAACATGTATCCACACCAAGCCATTCCAGTTCAAAGGTAGGCGATACTGCTCCGGCTGACCGTATAGAACGGGGATCAAAGGAAAATATCAAAGGATCAAAAAGTATACTCAGGTTTTGCCGCTCAACCGTTGGCGAGATAACCCGACTATACTCGGTTATGGCCATTAAAGAGTTAATTGAGAGCTATTTTACTGCATTCTTTTTGCATTTAAAATATATATTTTGTTGCATGGTCTTTGTTTGCATCTTCATCTGGGATGCAGTTTCTGGTGGGCGTGTCGTGGTTGGGGGGAATGCGGGTAGTTTGAGTGTACTTTGATTGTTTGCTGGGTACGGTGATTGAGCCACCATTGTGGCACCGTGCCTGTCATTGTGTGTGGTGGTGGGGGTGTCGTTTCTGCTTTGTTGCCTCTGGTCCTGGTGGCCTTGCCATTGCGGGGGGATCAGTGGGTTCTATCTTTTTGCTTTCGGATCCTGCGGGGGGGTGGGTTGTGTGCTCCATAGCCTGTGGCCATGCCGGGTGGGGGCGATGATTCTGGATGTTCGGGTGGATGGACATGGTCGTGGTTGGATGGCGGGGCATGTGGCATTGTGGGTGGTCTGGGATGGCACTGGGACCTTTGGGACGCTTTGGGGTGCTGTGGGGGTTGTGGTGGGTTCTTCATGCAGGAGGTCCTTGAGGTGTTGGTGAGTTGGGGGAGTTCGGTGGTCGGTACTGGCCGGGGTCTGTAGGGGTGCGTGCAGGAGACTGGTGTTCGGCTCTGGGGAGGTCTGGAGTTGGGTGCTGGTCTCTTGCATGTGCTTTGAATGGATTTTGGTTGGTTTTCGTCGTTGGGCTCCCTCAGTTCGGTGGCGTATTGGGGATTCCTTACGTGAGGGGTTTGCTACGGCTTCTGCTGTATTTCGGGGGTGTCCCGGTGTCGTCTCGGACCGTCCGCGGTGCTTCATGTCTTCTCATTTGACCGCTGTTGTGTCTGTCTGCTTGAGTGTTTCAAGTTTGAAGTTTGAAGTTTCTTTATTAGTTGTCATACAAAAATACAGAATACTTTTATATGAAATGCTTTTTTCTGTTATGCTCCGGAGAGTGTGCTAGATACAAATAGAAGTATCAAATAGAAAGTCAAAAGTATGTAAACAAACAAAGTGTAAACAAAAATGTTAAGTCAATATACTGGGAACTGGGATGAGGTACAACTTAGGGTATGGTGCAATGAGGTATGAATTGTAGTGCAAATCTCTTTACCAATAAATATAAAGTGTGTTAAATTGTCTACGTTTGGAGTCGTTGCCTTGCTGCATGGCTCCTTTGACGGGGCTGCAGGTCCTGGGGCGAGTGACTTGTCTTTCCTCTGTGTTTGGGGGTGGGAGTTGTGGTGTTATGTTAATATGTGTGCGCTATACGAGAGTGTACAGGCCACCGTACCGGGGTCAGGGCAAGTTCGAGATGAACCTAGAATGGACACCCGTGTAATGTAGCGACGCATAAGCTAATAAAGATACTAACAACCAAAGCAGAGGACTCACGTAATTGTTACCGTGTGAAGTAACACGACAGGAGTGTGGGGTTCGCTGGTTTCCTCGTGGTGGTGAGGTCTCGGGGGACCGGGGGAGATGGGGCAGCCCGCAGGGGTGGCACTCCCGTCGCCATGCATGGCGGTATGAGTGGTGAGCAATACTGTACCTATTGTACTTATTTTATGCTATTTGCTTTGAATCACTTTGAGCTGCAATCCATTTATGAAGGTGCTATATAAATAAAGTTATTATTATTATTATTATAATACGATAACCAGTGAAAGAGCTGACACCTTTTTGTAACTCTCAAAACGACTCTGGCTGTTTGACAGAAAGGCATCTGCACGCTACAGTGGAGTGCAGCGCGTACCGGGCAGGCATCCCAGCTGATGGAACCTGGGTGATTTGGTCCAAAACCAAAATCAACATATGCCATCCACAATCCAGGCTAACTTAATGACACCTCGGTACGCCTCCCTGTGCCCGGTGCTTTACGAACTGAGGCGGGCCTGGCGGCAGCTGTTGATGAATGGGTTCATTAAATGTCATGTTATATGGCTCATATAGCCAGGACACAACTCCCTATTAGCTTTTAAACACCCCTGTGTCCACCTTTCAGCTGCATAGCACTCTATTTAATGTGCTGTACCCTTCCCTCCTCTGAGCACACTGTGGTGTGTTATGGCTGGCTCCAGCTCATGTTCTATGACGCATAGCCAGGACACAACTACCATTAGCTTTAGTTAACACCCCCAGCTGTGCCTTGCCGGTGTACGGCTGTATAGTGAATGGCTAGTGAGATGAGCTTAAAGGGGAACGTCACTCAAATGAAATATACATTTTTTTGTGATCAAATTCTTTTAATAAATTTATTTTCACAGGAAACAAGACACAACACAACACAATAATAATAATAATAATAATAATAATAATAATAATAATAATAATAATAATAATAATAATAATAATAATAATAATAATAATAATAATAATAATAATAATAATAATAATAATAATAATAATAATAATAATAATAATAATAATAATAATAATAATAATAATAATAATAATAATAATAATAATAATAATACATAAAAATACATCACAGGACAGTAACTTACAATAATGACAATACAATAATAGAGATAGATTAGAAATAATAAAAAAATATAAAAACTGAATATAAAAATAAAATGATATTGCCACCGCCCCACACACACACTGCTGGTGTCGTCACTGCTGCTGGTTTAGTTCTAGGCAAGGGCAAGAATGCGACCCCCATCTACTCCTCTTTGCATAATAATAGGACAGGTAGTCAGAAGGGGGGGGGACATAACTGCATTCTGAGTTACGCCCCTGCATGGTGCCATCACATGGTAGAGCCAGTGACATGGTGCCATCGCATGGTAGAGCCAGTGACATGGTGCCATCGCATGGTAGAGCCAGTGACATGGTGCCATCGCATGGTAGAGCCAGTGACATGGTGCCATCACATGGTAGAGCCAGTGACATGGTGCCATCACATGGTAGAGCCAGTGACATGGTGCCATCACATGGTAGAGCCAGTGACATGGTACCATCACATGGTAGAGCCAGTGACATGGTGCCATCACATGGTAGAGCCAGTGACATGGTGCCATCACTTTGTAGAGCCAGTGACATGGTGCCATCACTTTGTAGAGCCAGTGACATGGTGCCATCACTTGGTAGAGCCAGTGACATGGTGCCATCACATGGTAGAGCCAGTGACATGGTGCCATCACTTGGTAGAGCCAGTAACATGGTGCCATCACTTGGTAGAGCCAGTGACATGGTGCCATCACATGGTAGAGCCAGTGACATGGTGCCATCACATGGTAGAGCCAGTGACATGGTGCCATCACATGGTAGAGCCAGTGACATGGTGCCATCACATGGTAGAGCCAGTGACATGGTGCCATCACATGGTAGTCACTCAGCATATGGCGAGCCAGTGACATGGTGCCATCGCATGGTAGTCACTCTGTGCCATACGGCGAGCCAGTGACATGGTGCCATCACATGGTAGTCACTCTGAAGCACACCGGCTGCCCCCACAGGACCGGGGACCTCTCACCTCTCAACAAGTTCTGCCAACGTGAAACCTTCACCACTGAGTCCCCATTCCACCTTGCACGTCGTGTCCCGAAGGACACCTGGAAAACTGTCACGGACGGCTGGAACGGCTACCACAGTGTGCCCCTGTGCAAATCGGATCTCCATCTGACCAGTCAGTCAGCATTTATGGCCTCCATCCGCGACAATGCACGAGAGCTCGGAGCCATCTCTTGGTCCCTCCTCGAATGAGAGACAGCATCTGACGTGTGCCTCGGCCCCCTTCTCCACCTCATCAAGCAGGAGGGTGGGATTGACGTGAATGACCCTGCCCTGGCGAGTCTGTCACCGGTCTGTGAGTATGTCTACGCACAGGATGGCATCCTACTCTATCAAGACAGCGTCGTGGTTCCTCCATCCATCCATGAGAGAGTCCTTCGTGTTTTATTTTTTTTATTATTTTTTAAACATAACATAAAATTAGATATACAAGCATTAATTAACAGTACACATCCAATGAAATCACCATTTAAATAAATGTAGTATACGAGATATACACCTAATACTTGCTATCTAATACCCTACATACATATGCTCTCGCTCGCTCCCCCCCCCCGGACCCCCACTTGGATAATCCAACTATTATCATTCGCTCCTAACCAGGCACTACAATTCATATGCTAGCTTTTATTCTCTCCACCACTTCTAACCACATTGCAATTTTGGTTTCACTGACACCTAAAATTCTTGCTGTAGATATTTCTAGATAAATCACATCGAGATATGTAAGAACCCAAACCTTCCGACACATTTTTTCCGGTTGAAACCATCGTGATGGTATCAGCTTTTTAGCCGCTGTGATACCAGATAAAACTAATCTCTTTAGCTGTATAGGGACTGCAAACTCAAAAACATCATTCAACAGCAATACAGAGTGGTGTACAGGTATATTCAGAATTAAGAAATTTGATAATTGCTGGGACACTTCTTTCCAGAATATCTTAACTGGTGGGCAATCCCAGTACATGTGCATAAATGTACCCTCATCCCCATTCTGTTCAATATTATAGGAGTCAGGTATGTCCTATGAATATAGTTAAGATTAATTTGTTGATGGTCCGGGTTACGTGACGCAATTCGAACGTTTGCCCAGACTTCTTGCCAATCAAAATGTATTTCCAGGTCTGGTATATCCCTCCTCCAGACTGAGTCTAGGGGGAGGATTCCATACGAGGACGTTAGTAATTGATGATAAAAATCAGATACAAAACCTCTCGATGTCCCTCTTTCATAGAAGAATTTGTGATATCTGTGGTGCTCAATTGGTATCCTTAATGGGACTCCATGAGCCTTCAAACATACCAATAACTGTGCGTAAAAATAATGTGTGGAACTGGTGAGATACATTTTTTTATGTATGTCTTTATATCTACAAAAACCCCGTTTGTTGAAAACATCTCCTAATGTGTGTATGCCCTGCTTTTCCCATTTAGGGTATCTTATAGGTCGTTTTCCAATCAGGAGTGCATTGTTATTGAATAGGGGAGTATGACTATGCCATTTATGTAGGTTAGAATATTTTTTTTGTGTTTCACACCATATCCGGATAGCATGAGTAATAATGGGGCCAAATTTCAATTCGCATTGCTTAATTGATAATTTGGTGTATACTATGTCCTGCAGTCTATGTGGTGCTACTATATTTACTTCTAAGTTTCTCCAGGATACAGATGCTTGGGAATCAAACCAGGTTGTCAGTGGTCTTAAAGTGTACGCCTTAAAATAGTGGTAAAAATCTGGAAATGACATACCTCCGTCGGCTTTGTTTCTCTGTGCGGTGGATCTTTTTATACATGGAGGTTTGTTATTCCAAATAAATTTGTATGCGGTAGAGTGTAATTTTTTCCAGCAACCATCTGGAGGGGGTAACAGTAGCATTGAGCTAATGAAGTTGATTCTAGGTAGGACATCCATCTTAACTATTGATACCTGTGCCTGTACTGAGTTTTTAAGTTTGGACCACCTGTCAAAGTCGTATTTGATCTTATCTTGGATTTTTATGTAATTGTACTTCACCGTTTGGCTTATAGTAGGGAATACTTCAACTCCTAAACATCTGAAGTGTTTAACCATTGGTATTTCTTCTGGAAGGAGTATATTTTTTGCAGGGGCATTAAGTGGAAGGAAAGCCGACTTTGCCCAATTTATCCTAAATCCCGATAGATTGCCAAAGTCATCAATCAACTTGAGAAGATGAGGCATTGAGGTGTTAGGGTTTTGCATGAACAATATTACGTCGTCCGCATATAAACTAATTTGATGTTGTGTGCCCTTGATTGCGATTGGTTCTATGGATTGGGATTGTCTTATATATTGTGCTAAAGGCTCTAATGATAAAGCGAATAGTCCGGGGCTAAGAGGGCAACCCTGTCTAGAAGAGCGTGATACCGGAAATACTTCGGAGGTGATTATACCTGTTGTAATCATGGCCGATGGGTCTTTGTATTAATACTTTAATCATATCAATGAATCATTTTCCTAACCCTATCCTTTCTAATACTGCCCATAGATAAGACCATTCCAACCTATCAAAGGCTTTCATCGCATCCAGGGACAGCATCGCCTTAGGTGTGGTGTCATCCTTGCTGGCATCTAGCACATGTAGTAACCGTCTTATATTATCCGTGATCAAGCGGCCTCTTATGAAGCCAGTCTGATCAGGATGAACTAAAGACGTCATATGCTTTTGAAGTCTGATGGCTAATACCTTGGAGTACAGCTTGATATCGGTTCCGAGGAGGCTTAAGGGTCTATAACTACCGCAATCGGTGGGGTCTTTGTCTTTTTTAAGGAGGACTGTTATGAGTGCAATATTGTCGTTCTTATGGAAGTTCCCCTCCTTGATTGAATATAAAATCATATTAAGTTGTAAGGGCCAACTTGACTAAACAAAAAACAATAAATCTATAAAGCCCTTGAGGAGGCTGTTACCGGCTAAAAGTATAGGTGACGCGTCTGTGGCTGCTGCTGTATATCGTCTGGTGAAAGGGTTCAATGTCCACAAGGTCCGTTCCAATAATACCCCAAATGGGTTTATTTACCACATAATTACTGCATGCACCAATTGCATGTGATACGAAGCAAATGCCAAAGGTACCTTCAAAAGAACAAACAAACACTATACACTACAAACAAAACGATAACAAAACAACGTGCCGTGACAACGTGACGTGACGGTCAAAAACTGTTAGGCTCTGCCGGTAACCAAACACACCTGCTGTCATCAGTCCCGTTACCCATTAAGTAGCTACGTATGTCACCTACTGGTGAGCAACGGGAACTGATGCCACAAACTCAATTTGGCAGGCTGGCAGGCACAATGTATACAGGCAGAACTCAACATAAATATATAAACAAAACAAATGCATAAAATATAACAAATGGCACTACAACCATGTAAATTGTCTCTTACATAACGGCCTCTAATTGTTAAATGTCATAACATATAACAATTATAACATAAAATGAAAAACAAAAAGAGCCAAAGTGTGCCATAACCACAAAACAAATCAAATATTTGAGACTATTGCCTCGTGCAAAAGACAAAGCTTGGTTACTAGTCGCTCTAAAACACTTGTTTTGGTCTTCAGACGCAATGAGCGCACCAAGCTGTTCTTGTCTGAGAAGGTCTCCAAAACTCTGCCGAGGAGCTGCAGAGTTGAAAATGCCAATAAAATCTCCCGCCATCTTGTCCATTGGCGCTCAATATCATTGGGAATGTTCTCATCCCAGCTGCACCCTCTTCTACACAGTTCCTGCAGCATGGACTTGGCAGGCAGTGTAACTGGCCTAATGAAACCCAGGGGATCGTACACTGAACCCTGGTTGTTCAGTGCCTCTTCCAACCTGCTCACGGAAATCATATTGACAGTGGCCACTGAAATCCCATTTTCAGGACCATCATTTTCTTGCAGGGGGCCGTTGACCACCCAGCCCAGAACAGTTCTCATAGCATACGGACCATTTCCACGGCCGTTGATCACCTCCCAAGGTTCCAATAACCTGGGAGCATTGGTACCAATCAATAGATCAACATTTGCCTTTATGCTGGGAATTTGGACATGGGACAGGTAAGGCCACTTCACCAAATCTTCCTGTGATACAACATTGTCACTGGTCACAGGCATTTTCCTTTGTGAAAGGACTTCTGGGAGGCTATAGAAAGTGTCCCCATTGAGACCAGAGACCTCCAAACCTTTCAGTGAGGTACTTGATACCACCTGCTCCTGGCTCAAAGGGCGCAGAAGGAAGTTGGTCTGTGGTCCAGTCACATCCAATGCACTCATTAAATGTTCAGAACATAATGTTGCAGAACTGCCAGGGTCGAGAAAGGCGTATGTTTGCAGTATCTTTCCATTTGTGGACTTGACTTGGACTGGCAGAATGGACAGCTTACAATTTCCTCCGCCGGCCCCAGTAAGACCACACGTCTGCGTGGCTATAGTGACACTTGGCTTGACAGCTGAAGTGACACTTGCAGATGAATTAGGCTGCTGGTATGTGCTGAGGTAAGGCCTGTCAATGTGAAGCATGGTTGGATGTTTTTTCTCACAAACCTTGCAGGTTAGGCGCTTGTCGCAATCAGCACTCATGTGACCAGAACACAAACATCCGAAACAAATCCTATTTTGCTTTATGAAGATAATTTTATCGTTGTGGTTCTTGCCTTTCAGCCGCGGGCACTCTGACAGAGAGTGATCCTGAAAGCAGCATACACAAGTCTCAGATTTCTCCATTTCAAAATCCTGCCCCCTATGGACAGAGCCTGAATTGGCTTTGAAATCATGTCCCCTATGGACAGAGCCTGAATATGCTCCGCTATCATGTCCCCTATGGACAGAGCCTGAGTCTGGGTTAAAATCTTGCCCCCTATGGACAGAGCCTGAGTTTGGCTCCATGGAGTCCAGACGTGTGACAGTTGTAGCAAAGCTGTTGCCTTCAACTCTGCCAAACTTGGACTGAGGCCGGAACTTGCTCCTGCTACTCAATCCATCCTTTATGGTTGGTTGATCCTGGATGTCACCGAAAAGTGGGTCAGAAAGGATCCTAACCTGACGTTCCATGAATGTGACAAGATCATTAAAAACAGCTCTATGATGTCGTCGCTCAAGTAGCTCATAAGCTGTTGTCCTCCATCTTTCCCTAAATCGGTAGGGCAGCTTGGTTATAATCATGCGCATGTTGGTAGGCATGTCGAGCTCCTGCATGTGTTGCATCTCTGTCATCACGTTGCAACAGTTGCGCAGGAACAGAGAATAGTCCTGTAGTGCCTTTACACTTCAGCCTTAACTGCGGGCTAGGCCAAGGCCTTTTCGATATATGACGTAGCGATCTTAAATTCATTCCCGAAATGTTCTTTCAGGAGACCTTTGGCCATGTCATAACCACGGTCTGGCATCATGTGCTGACAACTCCTTACCAGCTCACGTGGTTGTCCTTTTGTGAACTGTTCCAAAAAATATAAACAATCTGCTTTGTTGGCCTTTGCTTCAATATTATGCTCAAAGGATCTTATAAAACTCCTATAGTGAAGCGGGTCACCATCAAATGCAGGGATGTCTCTGGATGGTAGAGACATTGTGAGCTGTTGTTGCACAAGAGCATTAGTGATTTCATTCTGCCTTTGCAGGACTGTACTCAAGTCTCCTTGAAGTGATATTTGAAAAGGTTGATACAATTGTGGTTGCGCAGCAGCTCCACTTTGTGGTGGGATTTGAAAAGTTTTTGACTTGTGTAAGGGCCAATTTGACTAAACAAAAAACAATAAATCTATAAAGCCCTTGAGGAGGCTGTTACCGGCTAAAACGTATAGGTGACGCGTCTGTGGCTGCTGCTGTATATCGTCTTGTGAAAGGGTTGAATGTCCACAAGGTCCGTTCCAATAATATCCCAAATGGGTTTATTTACCACATAATTACTGCATGCACCAATTGCATGTGATACGAAGCAAATGCCAAAGGTACCTTCAAAAGAACAAACAAACACTATACACTACAAACAAAACGATAACAAAACAACGTGCCTTGACAACGTGACGTGACGACGACGGTCAAAAACTGTTAGGCTCTGCCGGTAACCAAACACACCTGCTGTCATCAGTCCCGTTACCCATTAAGTAGCTACGTATGTCACCTACTGGTGAGCAATGGGAACTGATGCCACAAACTCAATTTGGCAGGCTGGCAGGCACAATGTATACAGGCAGAACTCAACATAAATATATAAACAAAACAAATGCATAAAATATAACACATGGCACTACAACCATGTAAATTGGCTCTTACATAAGTAATAGGGGTCCAATTACATCCCAACATGAGAGGTACATTTCTGGTGGGATACCGTCTCTTCCAGGAGCCCTACCACTTTGCATTTCAGATATGGCCTCCCTAAGTTCATCTAGTGTGATGGGTGTTTCTAACTGTTTAGCGTCATCCTCTGATAGTTTAGGAAGGTTAATTTGATTAAGATATGTGTCCATTTTGTTTTGATTGAAGGCCGTTTCTGATTTATACAAGTTGGAGTAGAACTCTTTGAATGTCTCGTTGATTTTTTTAGGGTCTGTAACAAGTCCTTGCTGTGCCTTAATGGTAGTTATATCTGCAAATTTTGCGTTGGCTCTTAACTGCATAGCTAGTAGGTGACTTGGTTTAGAACCATGAAAGTAATGCTGTTGTCTTGTGCTATGTATTTGAACTTCAGATTGTTGTTTATAAATGGCATTAATCTCTTTTTTGAACACATTAATTTGAGTTTCCAGTCGAACCGAGTAGTTGTATTGTAAAGAGGAAAATAACGTAGAGTAAAGGGTTTCCAACTCTGCCAGTTTTGAGCAAAGATTCTTGCGTATTTTGGAGGAAAAGTACCCGGTAAAATCCTTGATCAATCCCTTTACCGACATCCATAATATTCTGGGGTCCTGTACCGATTTCGCATTCTCCAGTAGGAATACAGAAAGAGCTTCTTTGAATTGTGTAATGAATTCCTTGTTTTTCAGCAATATCGAGTTAAATCGCCATCTTGGGGCTCGGGATGACAGTATACTAAATGATCCTTTTAGGAGTAAAAGTCTCGGGGATGCAAAAACATAATCTATTCTGGAAAGTGTGTTATGTCTTGCAGATCGACAAGAGTACTTTCGGGTCGTAGGGTTGAGTGATCGCCCTAGATCATTTACACCTGTATTCTTAGACCAATCCTTTAACGCATTAGATGAATTTTTCTGGTTGTTGGAAAAGGTGGGATAAGATTTATCCATCCCAGGATCCCAAATGGCATTAAAATCCGCGCCAATTATAAATGAGTATTCAGGAAGGTTTAACATTGTTCTGGTAAGTGTAGTGTAGAAGTTAGCTTCGTACAAATTTGGGGCATATACCGCTACCAACGCTATTTTCCTATTCCTGTATACAATTTTAGCTATGGTTATCCGACCATCTGTATCAGACCATACTTCCTTCAATTCAATATTCAACTTCCGTTTCACGACTATAGAAACTCCACAGGATCTCGTTCCAAAGGAAGAGTGACTAATGTTATGATATATGTTGTCCGCTAGCGTAGCTTTGTCTTCCACTAAAATGTGCGTTTTGCTTAGAAGAGCCACGTCAACCTGTTTGTTTTTCATCAGTGTGAGCACGCTTTTGCGTTTATGTTGATTATTTATTCCCCCAGTATTCCAGATCATTATATTCAAACTAGCCATAATCTATACATGTTGTTGTGTAATTGTTGGTAATGCTTCTGGAGTGCGAATTCACAATGGATATACATCCAACTATTGAGGTCCCGTTGAGAGCCGAGCTTAAAAACATACATATATACAAATAAACCCCTAAATCCCCCTCCCTCAGAGAGTCGTACAGGGCTGTGTTCCTTAGACACAACCTTAGCATATAACTCCCTCCCTTACACCGCCGGTTAGCCCAAAGTCAACCTTTTAACCTTAACTTTCCTATGCTAATTGCCATAGGATCTAAAACTTTCATTCTAATTTAATAGAATGTCACTCGTGGTCTAGCGCCTTCCCTTTAATGTAGTAAAAATAAAATGAAAAATGAAAAATATACCTCAATTGGCATATTTATTTGAACCTTCTACTAACATGTATATGTTGGAACCTTACAGAAAAAAGAGAAAAAGAAAAGAGAAAAAAAATGAGATTTTTAGAACTAAATTATATAAATCCCTAAAGTAATGGAGCAATTGCTTAAAATATTAACATAACTTTGTCAAGCTTATACCTTTAGATGAAAATGAGGTTTTTAAATCCTTGTATGCAGTTCGTCCCCCGACAAGTGTGAGCAATGATAACTCTCACCTTGGTGCTGCTGGGGTCCCGGGTACCGATTCTGTTACAATGATCCACTAACGGTATTGTGGGGAGGATTTCTTTACCTAGAATTTCAGCTAACACTGCTGGAAATGTGTCGTCTGTGCATTTGACTGATTCATCCAATCCCACAATACGGATATTAAATCTACGATAGTGACGTTCGGAATCGAGCAGCCTCTCCATTGATTTCTCATCTTTGTCATGTATCTTCTGCAAAAGCTCTTTGTCCCCCTGTTGCATTTCCCTCGCCAGCTCCATGATTTCTCCATGAAGAGCATTCTTGTTCTCATCAACTTTCAGTGTATATTCATCCACAGTGTTTTCAACTGCTGTAATACGCTCGGTTTGTGTTGCAGCCGCCGTTTTAAACTCTTCGAATTTAGCCTCGATATATAACCTAAAATCGTCAGCCTTGACGTCCGCTTTATCCATCAGGTCCTTTATCAGATTAGTCAGAGACTCGAAATCGGGTGGTGTATTCTCCATGACTGTATCGGTTGAGGTTGCAGGAGCGTTGGCAGGAGCGGTGGTATTGTCGGATATTTTCTTCTCAATTTCCACTGCTATCCCTTTCACGAAGCTCGTCCCCGCCGGGACCGTTATATTGTCCGCTGCTATCTCCCTCTTTCTCTTTCTTTGGTCCCATGTTGAATCTTTCTTTCTGTTGATATAGTTAGTAGAAGGTCTTATTTAATATATATGATGTGGTTTAAACACATTAGTGTTGTACAAATAAGGTTTTGAAGCAAAATGTACGTTAACGGGAGCGGAGCGTTGACCAAACGTGACCGCTACATCTCGTTCGCACCTCCCTGCCGCCCACCAAGGGACTTCAGCAATGGGGCAGCACACCCGTGCCATAGTCTACTGGCCCGGGATGTCAGAGGACATCCGAGCCACCATGGACGGTTGTGCAGACTGTAACCGCAAAGCTCCATCACAGGCAGCTACACCCCCCCTGCCATCCTCACCACCATCCACCCCATTTTAGGCAGTGTTTGCTGACTTTGATTATGGAGGCCACCACTACCTAGTTGTCGGGGACCGGCTCTCGGGCTGGGTAGAAGTCCTGAGCTCCATGGCAGGCACTGACCTGGGAGGCTCAGCTGACCTAGTACGCCACCTCTGCTCATTTTTCACCACCTTCGGCGTACCGGAGGAGCTCTCAAGCGATGGTGTTCGGGAGCTCAAAGCGAGCCATACGGGGGACTTTCTCCGCTTATGGCATGTCAAACATCGCGTGTCCTCACTGGCCCGACGGGCGGACTTGATCATGACCGCTTTCTGCGTGCCATGTTAGAGTTGCGCAACACACCTGACCCCGACTGCAACCTCTCACCAGCGCAAATTATCTTTGGTCGCCCCATTCGAGGTTCGCTCTCCTTCGTCAACCGAATTCTCAAACCCGCATATCCGACCGCTCTGGTGCCAGGCATGGGCGGCGAAGGAAGATTCCCTTTGGACCCGGATGTCCCGCACCGCAGAGTCTCTGTGGACTCACTCAAGACCGCTCCGCCCTTTGGCACTTGGTGAGAGAGTGTTCCTCGAGAACCAGCAAGGCCCGAGCCCACACAAGTGGGACAGGTCAGGGGTGGTGGTGGAGTCGCTAGGTCACAATTAGTATTGGGTTAGGGTTGATGGATCGGGACGCCTGACTTTACGTAACTGGCAGCTCCTCCGTAGCTACATGCCATTCACCCCCTATGCCCGACAGCAGCCGGCTGCGCTGTTGCCACCACCCACAGCCCCTGCCTGTCCACCCGGGCCCGGTGATGCCTCAGGGGATCATTCAGCAGAGGGCAGATGGACCCCACGACTTGGCTTGTGGCACCTCCCCACCGGTGCCTGCTGATGAGGCGACCTCTGGCCTCGGGGCCCAGGGCGACCCAGTTCCTGCAGGCGTCTTCCCAGCCTGCTTAGCCGGGCCGCACGAGGAGGCCAACTACACGCTATACTTACTCAAATAATTTGCAAACTCAGACTAAACTCTGATGCAATATGGTCTCGATTCTTGTCCTCTTAGACCTAAGCGCAGCATTCGACACGATTGACCATGATATCCTAATTAATAGTTTGGAAAAGTCTTTCTGACCATAATATATATATCATATAATAAATATATCAATTGGAGGAAATATTACATCAGGCTTGGAGATCATGTTTCTGAGAATATACAAAGCCTTAAATGGAACAGGACCAAGCTACACTATGTGCCCCCAAGAACAGCATGATCTGGTTTATTTAAGGTTCCCAGCAACAGCCAAAAGAAGATCTTGGATGCAGCCTTTGCTAATTACAAGATGGAGCATTTGACAGATATATGAGATGTTGCTGAAGGTTAGCTTTGCTTAGAAAGTTTGGACACAATCGTATTTCAAATGAGTTTATGAGCAACTTTTCCATGAAAGCACGTCACGTTTAACAGACACTACAAAGCTGTTTACTCAGAGAGTGGAACGAGTGGATTGTTTTGTTTTTCTTACACATTTTATTTTATTTCAGCAGTGGCCCAGGTGGCCAAAAAGTTCCGGCCCATTAATGGCCTGTATCCGGCAGGCCGGAAGAAATTAGTCTGCCCAAGTCCGGCTGCCAGAGTCGGCCAAGTAGGCGGCAATGACTGACTGGCCGATTCCGGCCCGAGTACACTGGGCCAGGTCCGGGGTTGCCGGAAGCGGTGAACGTCCGGATCGGCCCAGTAGGCGGCAATGACTGACTGGCCGATTCCGGCCCGAGTACACTGGGCCATGTCCGGGGTTGCCGGAAGCGGTGAACGTCCGGTTGCCTAAAGCAGCCCAGATGCGACCGACACACGCTGGGCCAGGTTTGGTTGCCCGAAGCCTAGCCGACACTGCCAATGCAATACTGGTACTACACAGTAAATTACGCAGAGTAGATTTGACTCAAACTGAGTAAAGAAATTTTACTCAGTTTGAGTGAAATGTACTCAGTTTGAGTCAGCGGAATTTACTGTGTACCCATCTGCCAGAGCTACTCCACTATCTGCCTATGACCGTACATTACCGGAAATACAGTAGGAAATGGTTGATTAGTAATACAATGCCACATATCTTCCCTTTACCAATTCAGTATTGGCATGTCCCTCATTGAAAAATTCTCAATTCTGAAATATATTCTCAATGTATGTGCATATTGTACACAATATACATCATTCTGCAGTGAAGCTCAAATATCAAGTAAAGTAACAATGCTACTTTTTCCAGTTAAAAATGACAACTTGAATAGATATTTAAACATTTATTAGCAAATGAAATATCACATTTGACTTTACTGGGCCATTACACCCAAAATGAGGTTTAATCAAAATCAACATCACAATACATCATGTACAGATAGATTACTCAAATGCACATAAGCATGAATGATCAGTTTCAATTTTTTTCTACCTATGGTGGTAATTACTACCTTCAAAAAAATAAAAAATAAACATTTGAAAACTATTATTGCTCATTATGTAAATATACCTACACCAACATACATATAGAATAATGTATTCTCTCTCTCTCTCTCTCTCTCTCTCTCTCTCTGTGAACATTAGTAAACATTTATTACCATAAAACAGGCCTTGAGAGATAATTACATGTAACAAAATAAAATAGTCCATACACGCAACATGGGTGTAAAGAACGAAGTGCAATTAGTCAAAAGTACATTTGTACTTTACTTGAGTAGTATTAGGTTTGCGGATTGGTCCTTGTGCAAGACTATAGATATATAATCATTGTTACAACTCAATAACAGTCTTCTCCCAGAGTCCATACCCAACATGTGTACCATAAAACAGGCCTTGAGAGATAATTAACAAAACATGTAACAAAATAAAATAGTCCATACACGCAACATGGGTGTAAAGAATGAAGTGCAATTAGTCAAAAGTACATTTGTACTTTACTTGAGTAGTGCGGATTGGTCCTTGTGCAAGACTATAGAAGGCGGGGATCTTTGATTAAACACTGCTATCAGAAGAATAGACAGTCAGAAAAAATGTTTGTACTTTTAACTAAGTACATTTAAAAGTAGAAACTTTAGTAGAGACTTTTACTCATGTGTTTTACTTGAGTACAATTTTGAGACGGCCATACTTTCACTTAAAACTCCCAACATTTTGTGAAATTAGCAGTCTTCTCCAGAGAGAGACAAGAAGATAGATACCAGTCTCCTCTCTGTGCGTCGAGTAGAAAGCTATCTGGCTGCATGTTAGCCTAGCTTAGTACAATGAATGGAAGCGGGCATGACTGGTTAGCCTAGGCATTGTCCAACTAACACCTCTCCCGAAGGCTATACACAGTCATGTCCGCTTCCATTCATTGTGCTAAGCCAGATAGATTTCTACTCAATGCACAGATACGAGACTGGTATACATCTTCTTAATTGTCTCTCTCTGGAGAAGACTGTAAGCATGAATATGATCAGTTCAAAATGTTGTCTACCTATGGTGTAGAGGAAACAATTTTGTCTTTCAGATCCTTTACTTAGGGATGGCTGGGGGATTTACTGTGTGTTTGCATGTGTATACGACAGTGGTTTGGTCGGTAGAGCAGTCGTCTTTATCCGGAGGTTCCCGGTTTGATTTCCCGCTCCTGGATAGATAGAAAGATAGATAGAGAAAAGTAGGGGGGGACAGATAGTTAGTTCAGGGATGTGATTGTGCCTTAAGAAAAAAACATGAAAATCTTTGAAATGATATTCTTTTATTTATATATTATAAACACTCCATTTGAATGAATGAACACATTTTATTTGTATAGATTGAACTGTTCCCAGGGAAGAGGAAGGTGGGAGAGGAAAGGGACAAAGAAAATGCATCAAATATCTCAGTGTCCCCCTAAACAATTTGAAGGGGGTCATCGGACCCCTCCCAAGTCATCCTGGCTCAAACACTAATGGTAGGACCTTATCTTTTCTTCTTTGCAACCAGATTGTGCAACACCTGTAACCGCCTCCTCTAGTCTTGCCTACTGCGAAGGGCTGCAGTTGGACTAATGGACTCTTTCGCTCTCAAGTCGATTTTGAGAATGAAGGTGCACGTGGTGACATTTCTCCATCTGCTTCTTGGTTATGTCTAGGTTGGCTTCTGTACCTCATGCTTGAGAGTTTGATGTTTCTACAGAGCGGTACACTGGTGTCACCAGGGTGGAGTTTTCAATACAGTCTTCACTGTGATAAATCAACAATTATTGGAAAGATTATTTGTGTCATGCACAAAGTATAGATGTCCTGACTTGCAAACACTAGTTTGCCAACATGAAATCTGTGGAGTGGTTAAAATGTAGTTTTAATGACTTCAGCATTCAGTAAGTATGTAAACGTAGACAGACAGACAGACAGACCACAACTTACTAAGAAGGAACTGCTAATTGTCTCAAGGCCCGATCTCTCCTTCCTCCATCTCTATCTGCCGAGAGCTGAAGCCACCTTTTAGTATAGCGCTCTACATCTGCATCAGATGCACTTTTAGTGCCCGCATTGAGTCTCACGGCCCCTAAAAAAAGACAAAGAATGGGACAGGTGAAGCCCTATCATAAGAAACTTCCATTAACTTTTTTTTTTAATGCTTTCTTGATACTCATCCAACTATAAGTGTTTTGAGAGTCGGTCAGAGTGATGAAGGCATTAGATTTACATCGGCTCAAAACTCAAATAAATCAAGGATGTGATTTTTCCGGCCTGAAAATGTGATCCACGTGAATCCACGTACATTTCCGTGCCAATTCATATTTAAAGTATACAGACATGAATGGTATCAATCTCCTCAACTCTGGTCAAGAAAGCAAATACGCATATTACCCAAAATGTTGAACTATTCCTTTAGAAGATTAAGAAACCATATAATAATAAAGCAAAACTTACTCAGTACAACATCTTTAATTGCAAGTGGCTCGAAGGCCTGCTTGCCATTTGCCCCACGCCAGTTAATTTTCTTGGCCAGCTGGTTTGTCACTAGTTTCGCCATAGTCCTCCAAACAGTTTCTTTAACAGTCAATCCCCCAGCCATCGCCAAGTGAAGGATCTGAAAGACAAAATTGTTTAGTTTCCTCTACTCAGGAGTGGTGGACCAAGAACATACCACCATAGGTAGACAATTGGAAACTGATCATATTCATGATAGCAAAAAAAAGAAGAAAAAGCATAAGGCCTAGTGCGTAGAAGTAGCCCTAATCATGATCAAGTAACCAAATATATAATAATAAATAGAATGGGAGAAAAAAAGTAGATAAAAAAAAGAGCCATAGGTCAAAAGTCTCAGCAAATGTCAATTCCTCAAATATACATTTTCACCTACCAATTTTTCCTTATAAACATCCTCCTGTGCAATGCGCTCATCAAGGGTTCTCAGGTCATCCAGGGTGGAAAGTGGTAACATCGTAAATGGAAGGCCATCTGGGACGGTTGCTGCTGCACCATTTTTTAGCAGTAAGGTGTGCATTTCCTTTATCATTTGATTAGTCGTTGCCACAGTAGTTAAAATCTCATGGAGAATAGCTGTAAAAAACAAACACACTTAACAAGTTAATATCTGAGATTTGGAAACACAGTAACATCACTACAATAAACTCAAACCGGTCTACATATAAATCAGAAAATCTGACAGGTTTTAAAGAATGTATCCAGTCCAGATTATCTTAATTTGGAGGCCTAACCAAAAGTAAGCATATCTAAAATGTCACAAAAACCATTACATAGGGAAATTGGGTGCAGAACTGTGGTAAACTAACGGTTCTGAACTGAGACACAAATATCCATTGTCTTGAGTCATGGTTCCCTATTTCGTGTCAAGGTCTCACCCCCCCAGATGCAACACTTTGAATGAGATGTACTGTGTAGTAGTAATTGCTGTAGAACACTTACGATCACAGTCGGTTTCGGTTAGCCTGGGCCGGGTACGGGGTGCCACACTAGGTGTGGGAGCTGTAGGACGGATTGGCGATAGAGATGGAGAAAAGTAGGAGGGGACAGTTACAGTTAGTTAGATTGACAGTACACTGGTGTCATCACACAGATATGCAACACTTGAGATTTACTGTGTAGTAGTAATTGCTGTAGAACACTTACGATCACAGTCGGTTTCGGTTAGCCTGGGTCGGGTACGGGGTGCCACGCTAGGTGTGGTGGCAGCTAGTACAGATTGGCGATATAGAGAAAATAAGTAGGAGGGGACAGTTACAGTTAGTTAGATTGACAGTACACTGGTGTCATCACCGGTGTGGCTGTGCCACAGTGGATTTTTCAATACAGATATGCAACACTTGAGATTTACTGTGTAGTAATAATTGCTGTAGAACACTTACGACTTAGCCTGGGCCGGAGAGGAGTTGCCAGGCTAGGTGTGGTGGCAGCTAGTACGGATTGGCGATATAGAGAAAATAAGTAGGAGGGGACAGTTACAGTTAGTTAGATTGACAGTACACTGGTGTCATCACCGGTGTGGCTGTGCCACAGTGGATTTTTCAATACAGATATGCAACACTTGAGATTTACTGTGTAGTAATAATTGCTGTAGAACACTTACGACTTAGCCTGGGCCGGGTAGGGGTTGCCAGGCTAGGTGTGGTGGCAGCTAGTACGGATTGGCGATATAGAGAAAATAAGTAGGAGGGGACAGTTACAGTTAGTTAGATTGACAGTACACTGGTGTCATCACCGGTGTGGCTGTGCCACAGTGGATTTTTCAATACAGATATGCAACACTTGAGATTTACTGTGTAGTAGTAATTGCTGTAGAACACTTACGACTTAGCCTGGGCCGGAGAGGAGTTGCCAGGCTAGGTGTGGTGGCAGCTAGTACGGATTGGCGATATAGAGAAAATAAGTAGGAGGGGACAGTTACAGTTAGTTAGATTGACAGTACACTGGTGTCATCACCGGTGTGGCTGTGCCACAGTGGATTTTTCAATACAGATATGCAACACTTGAGATTTACTGTGTAGTAATAATTGCTGTAGAACACTTACGACTTAGCCTGGGCCGGGTAGGGGTTGCCAGGCTAGGTGTGGTGGCAGCTAGTACGGATTGGCGATATAGAGAAAATAAGTAGGAGGGGACAGTTACAGTTAGTTAGATTGACAGTACACTGGTGTCATCACCGGTGTGGCTGTGCCACAGTGGATTTTTCAATACAGATATGCAACACTTGAGATTTACTGTGTAGTAGTAATTGCTGTAGAACACTTACGATCACAGTCGGTTTCGGTTAGCCTGGGCCGGGTACGGGGTGCCACGCTAGGTGTGGTGGCAGCTAGTACGGATTGGCGATATAGAGAAAATAAGTAGGAGGGGACAGTTACAGTTAGTTAGATTGACAGTACACTGGTGTCATCACCGGTGTGGCTGTGCCACAGTGGATTTTTCAATACAGATATGCAACACTTGAGATTTACTGTGTAGTAATAATTGCTGTAGAACACTTACGACTTAGCCTGGGCCGGGTAGGGGTTGCCAGGCTAGGTGTGGTGGCAGCTAGTACGGATTGGCGATATAGAGAAAATAAGTAGGAGGGGACAGTTACAGTTAGTTAGATTGACAGTACACTGGTGTCATCACCGGTGTGGCTGTGCCACAGTGGATTTTTCAATACAGATATGCAACACTTGAGATTTACTGTGTAGTAATAATTGCTGTAGAACACTTACAACTTAGCCTGGGCCGGGTACGGGGTGCCACGCTAGGTGTGGGCGCTGTAGGACGGATTGGCGATTCGATTTGCGGTGCAGGGGGAAAATGCCCTTGAGGTTGCTCATCCTCATCGTCACTTGAGAGCAATCTTTTTGTGCCTCTATTGAACAAAAGTACTAGTGTTGGCCATTTCATAATGTACAAACAGTACTAACTAAGTCTCTGCTTCAGAAAGGTTTAGCCCAATAAGTACACATATTATCTAATGAAATATTAAGTGTTTTATAGACAACTTTTGCCTTTCACCCATAAAGTGGGTGAGTTAACCTGATGCTGCCAGATGGTTTGTTTCACAGAACCATCTGGGTACACTCCACATTAAAAATAGGGAAGCGGCTGTGTGCCTAGGTTACTACTGTACCTAATTTATGTATTAGAGTGTATTCAATTTATTACCTTCTTTTCCTTTTTTTATGCGATGGACGTGTGTCCTCCTCATCATCAGTCTGAAGGTCAGACGTCTGCAGTGCCCTCGAGAGCAGCATCCGTGCCTCACTAAATGTATCTGGGATTAAAAAAAAAAGTATCATTAATGCAATTCATTAAGTAAATCTAATGCCAGTTGTGGTTGGTATTTGTAACAATTAAATAAACAATTAATTAAATCATTAAATAAATTGCACTTGTCCTAATAAACTAACCTACACTGTAGCACTCAACACTTTGATGAACATTGTTAGTCAGCTGATAGAGTGTTGCCCTTCACCTTCCTGATGACTTGTCGTACAGAACTTGTAAGTCGCTTTGGATAAAAGCGTCAGCTAAATGACTAAATGTAAATATAAAATCATACTTTTAGTTGCCCTGATCCTCCTGATAGTATACGTTCTCCAGGATGCCTCTGGAAGTTCTTCTCGTGTAACTGCAACGTTGCAGCGATTCCTGGATTCAAACGGAGGCCAGTAGCACTTGTCATCAGTCACCCATGAAGCTGGAACCAGCTCCGTCTCATCATTGGCTCCATTTTCACCCACAAAGTCCACAATGTGGAACATTATCTTAACAGAAAGGGATTGAAAAAGAATATGCAACTATAAGAATTTAAACTTTACAATAATTTAATATATTATAGGACTATTTTTTTTTATTATATATGTGTAAACAGTAGCATAATATGGGCTGGTAGCAGATTGGCAAACATACATCAATTTGCTGTTGTACTCTGGCTCATGGACCATTTTTGCTGCCACAGCAATCTTCTCAACATGCACGGCCGTCCGCTCTCCAGCTGTGAATGTTGGATGAATCCAGCCGCGGTGATGTCCTGCTCTTACATCCAAATACAGTCTTCTGCTAGAAACAGCACCGGTCACTCAAAGCTCCATTCAGTTCCTGAAGCATTAGCTTCACTTTAGCTTTGCTACACTGTCCCCTCGCAGTGTCAATTGCAGTCCTGCACTGTATGAAGAGAATCCATGGCGCTGCTGAAACAGTAATCCACTCCATTTCTTAAATAATTCCAACGAGCACAATTGCCCCATAAAAAAAAATTAAAATAAAAGGCGAGTAGAGCCAATACCAGCGGTTGGTGGAAATTAGGCAATAGAGAGAAGATTTCATGAAACGCTCCCAAACACTTGGAAAACACAAGGCCCCCCCCCCCCAGAACCGACATTGCCTAGTTCACTACCGTCAGGAAACAACTGACTGTTGTTGTGCTCGTGATACTGCCAAGTTGCAGTGATCCCTGGATTCATACGGAGGCCAGTAGCATTTGTCATCAGCCACCCATGAAGCTGGAACCACCTCAGTCTCATCATTCGCTCCATTTTCTTCCTCACACACAAAGTCCACAATGTGGAACATTATCTTAACAACAACTCCTTAACTTAATTATCTCCAACAACTCCCAAACGTTCCTGTAAACATGTTGTGACCTGTGTATTTACCACGTCTCCCAGTCACACAAGTCACACGAGTCTCCCAGTCACACAAGTCTCCCAGTCACACAAGTCTCCCAGTCACACAAGTCTCCCAGTCACATGAGTCTCAGTCACACAAGTCTCCAAGTCACACAAGTCACACGAGTCTCCCAGTCACACAAGTCTCCCAGTCACACAAGTCTCCCAGTCACACAAGTCTCCAAGTCACACAAGTCTCCAAGTCACACAAGTCTCCCAGTCACACAAGTCTCCAAGTCACACAAGTCTCCAAGTCACACGAGTCTCCAAGTCACACAAGTCTCCCAGTCACACAAGTCTCCAAGTCACACAAGTCTCCCAGTCACACAAGTCTCCAAGTCACACGAGTCTCCAAGTCACACAAGTCTCCCAGTCACACAAGTCTTCCAGTCACACAAGTCTCCAAGTCACACAAGTCTCCAAGTCACAAGAGTCTCCAAGTCACACAAGTCTCCCAGTCACACAAGTCTCCCAGTCACACAAGTCTTCCAGTCACACAAGTCTCCCAGTCACACAAGTCTTCCAGTCACACAAGTCTCCAAGTCACACAAGTCTCCAAGTCACAAGAGTCTCCAAGTCACACAAGTCTCCCAGTCACACAAGTCTCCCAGTCACACAAGTCTTCCAGTCACACAAGTCTCCCAGTCACACAAGTCTTCCAGTCACACAAGTCTCCAAATCACACAAGTCTCCAAGTCACAAGAGTCTCCAAGTCACAAGAGTCTCCAAGTCACACAAGTCTCCCAGTCACACAAGTGACTTGGAGACTTGTGTGACTGGGAGACTTGTGTGACTGGGAGACTTCTGTGACTTGGAGACTTGTGTGTCTGGGAGACTTGTGTGACTGGGAGACTTGTGTGTCTGGGAGACTTGTGTGACTTGTGTCACTTGGAGACTTGTGTGACTGAGACTTGTGTGACTGGGAGACTTGTGTGACTGGGAGACTTGTGTGACTGGGAGACTTGTGTGACTGGGAGACTCGTGTGACTTGTGTGACTGGGAGACGTGGTAAATACACAGGCCACAAATATGTTTACATGAACGTTTGGGAGTTGTATTTTGATTGTATATTTCCTGACTGTAGTGAACTAGGCTAGCCTAGCTAAGCTGCATGTTAGCCTAGCACAATGAATGGAAGCGGACATGACTGGGTAGCCATTGTATATTTTCTGACTGTAGTGAACTAGCCTAGCTAAGCTGCATGTTAGCCTAGCACAATGAATGGAAGCGGACATGACTGGGTAGCCGTCGGGAGAGGTGTTAGTTGGACAATGCCTAGGCTAACCAGTCATGCCCGCTTCCATTCATTGTGCTAAGCTAGGCTATCATTGTGCTAAGACTGAGCGAATTTTCCAAAATGTTGGCGTGTTCCTTTAAACTGTATAGAGTTAGCTGTATAAAGTTGTCTATAAAACACTTAATATTTCATTAGATGATATGTGTACTTATTGGGCTAAACCTTTCTGAAGCAGAGACTTAGTTAGTACTGTTTGTACATTATGAAATGGCCAACACTAGTACTTTTGTTCAATAGAGGCACAAAAAGATTGCTCTCAAGTGACGATGAGGATGAGCAACCTCAAGGGCATTTAACTAAACAATTTTGTCTTTCAGATCCTTTATGTAGATTTTAACTACTGTGTCAACGACTAATCAAATGATAAAGGAAATGCACACCTTACTGCTAAAAAATGGTGCAGCAGCAACCGTCCCAGATGGCCTTCCATTTACGATGTTACCACTTTCCACCCTGGATGACCTGAGAACCCTTGATGAGCGCATTGCACAGGAGGATGTTTATAATGAAAAATGTATATTTGAGGAATTGACATTTGCTGAGACTTTTGACCTATGGCCCTTATTTATTATATATTTGGTTACTTGATCATGATTAGGGCTACTTCGACGCACTAGGCCTTATGCTTTTTCTTCTTTTTTTTGCTATCATGAATATGATCAGTTTCCAATTGTCTACCTATGGTGGTATGTTCTTGGTCCACCACTCCTGAATGAAGTGTAGAGGAAACTAAACAATTTTGTCTTTCAGATCCTTTACTTGGCGATGGCTGGGGGATTGACTGTTAAAGAAACTGTTTGGAGGACTATGGCGAAACTAGTGACAAACCAGCTGGCCAAGAAAATTAACTGGCGTGGGGCAAATGGCAAGCAGGCCTTCGAGATTGTGATAGATTAAACCACTGCTAGTTATGTACTTTAATTACTTGCCAGACAAAAAACGTTCCAAATCAATATAATCCACGATATACAATAAATGAACGACTATTTACTTCACATTAGATTAGGTCGAACTTGACGTTACTGCATTAAACTCGTGACACTTTACTATTCTATTCGCACATGGCTCTCAACGCTCTGTTAGACGCACGGTTGCTCACTTCACTGTTACCGACCACAGACAGACTTTGGCGAAACTAGTGACAAACCAGCTGGCCAAGAAAATTAACTGGCGTGGGGCAAATGGCAAGCACTTCGAGCCACTTGCAATTAAAGATGTTGTCCTGAGTAAGTTTTGCTTTATTATTATATGGTTTCTTAATCTTCTAAAGGAATAGTTCAACATTTTGGGTAATATGCGTATTTGCTTTCTTGACCAGAGTTGAGGAGATTGATACCATTCATGTCTGTATACTTTAAATATGAATTGGCACGGAAATGTACGTAGATTCACGTGGATCACATGATGATACTGATATTTTTTCAATCCCTTGGACCTAGCCTTTGCCTATTACACACAAGGCAGTGTGGTTTTCTTTCAGGGTTTTCTCCCTTAGCCTTTGCGTATCCCTACGCACACACACAAGGCAGTGCGGCACCCTGTAGGCCTAGGTAGGGAGGCTAAAGGGGGTACTAACACTTGCCCAAGGTGGACCCTCAGACTAGTGGAGGGAAGGAGTTGTCTTACTTCTCCATTCTAGTTCGGCTTCCGTTAGAACTAGCCACTGCCCTTGACAACGGAATTAATTTAAAAAAAATCTCCCAGATACATTCATTGGGCACTAGTTAGATTATATGTTGCGCATGTTATGCCTTTGATGAATATACAGGGGTGTGATGTCAGAAAGGTATGAAAAAAATGTATACTGCCCAACTTGGCAAGCTTAATACATACTGTAACTGAGGGGTTACAAAACCCTGACTGTATTAAAGATTGTGATAGATTAAACCACTGCTAGTTATGTACTTTAATTACTGGCCAGACAAAAAACGTTCCAAATCAATATAATCCAACCGGTAATGGTTCTGCAATCGCAGACGTTGTCCAATCCTGTGCACATGTCCAACGGTTCTCCGTCTAGGCCTCCTCGGGTGTGGGCACGTATTTAGGCCACACAGCCTGGATAAGGTACACTAGCTAAAACACGACGAACCGCTGGGTAATGCTACACATGAACGAACTGTGGCCGCACGATATACAATAAATGAACGACTATTTACTTCACATTAGATTAGGTCGAACTTGACGTTACTGCATTAAACTCTGACACTTTACTATTCTATTCGCACATGGCTCTCAACGCTCTGTTAGACGCACGGTTGCTCACTTCACTGTTACCGACCACAGACAGACTTTAGACGAACTTGTCACACTGCTTGCTTAGACGAACTGCTGCTGTGCGCACCTTGCGCTGTATATATACTTAAGTGATTACCTAGTCCCAAACCGCAGTCTTTGTCTGGTATCAATACGCTGTCTCCGGGCATGTTCTGACATGCCTGAACTTGTCTTTGAACCTGGCGTTGGGGGCTTGCGAGGTGGCGCCTAGGGGCGCTGTCCAATAAGGAGAGCGAATATTACTCTGGTTTGAACGCAGGTAAAGGGATATTCCGTGTATATATAAATAATATACAAAGTATATCAAACAATAAAGGTAGATTCTCAGTTTTAATCTGGCCCTTCACAACACATACCATAATGAAATATTAAGTGTTTATAGACAACTTTATACAGCATATTTTTAATGAGAAACTGGTTTAGTGGGGGTGTCCACTGGCTTTTGGTGTATGTACACCCCTGGTTATGACAAATGGAGTAATGGAATGCCTACAAATGTGTCCCTGAGTGGAAGGAGTACATATTTTGTCACAGTCGCATCCATCTTAATGCATTTTAGTTCCTGGGACAAGTCTGTGAGAAGGAATACTCCCAGTTCAGAAGAGTTTATCGGGTAGTCGAAGAAGTTGGAAGAATGACTAAACTCATTATACACCAAATATAGAGCCCCATCAACCACAATGATATTGCGGACTAAGCCTACTCTTCCGTTATAACATATGCAGTTATCGCCTGTCAATACCTTGACACAGAAGTCTGGAAGACTTGCTTCTTTGTACTGCATGACTGGACATGTGATGTCTGATGGCAGTGGACCATCACTGTGTGGCTTTATGAGTTTGGTTTCATTTGGTGCATCTCGATTACAAGCTGCATTTTCCAACTCTGACATTCGCCTCACAACTTGTGCAACTGGGAACTGAGGGCTGCGGATCATTTTCTTTATTTGGCCAAGGTAGTTCTCGAAGGGAAAGCCAGAGATGTTGTCCAAACAGTGGCCATGTTCTTTTACATCATCGCTGAGATGTGTAAGGCCGTGCACATTGTAGACCAGATTTTCTCTGCCATAAAGCTGTCCAAAGTGTTCAACAAAAGACAGCAGCAAGGTTTTTGCAAAATCATTGTAGACCACACACCACTTTGGACATGCCAATATGGTTATGGCGACATGCAACAACATGAAGTTGTTGTAAACTGTTGTGTCCAGAACATCAAGTAGAGCAACTGGCCCAGTATACAATAGAAATTGTCGATATTCAGTTGCCTTCCATCTATGTCTCTCTTCAAGAGATCTGGGCTTTCTAGCAAATTCTTTGGGCATGTGACACTTGAAAGACAAAAGTGTTTCAGACAACTGATTTACTTTCCTGGATGGCAAGCGGCACTTAAGACGGCCCTTGCTGCCTGCCCACAGCTCTAGGATCTTTTTTGTGACTCCAAGGCAGACAAGATGCATGTAATCATGAGGAAACATAGACACCATTCCAATGTAAGTCTCAGTAAGTGGGGAGACATTTCTGTGATGTTCCTCATCCATCTGAAGTCTGAAACTCTCATCTGTTCTAGCTGGGCTTTTGCTGTCTGGAAAAGTCATCCTACTGTCTACACGAACCCCATGTATTGTGCACTTGTCACAGCCTGCATAGCCAGTGTGTGATTTTATGGCTTTTATGTATGCCCGTGCAGGAGCGTCACACATTACTGATGTTATTTTTATGAACAGTGTTTTTCCTTTAAAAGGAAAGCCAGCCGCTACAGATTTTATCTCCGTCACTAGATCTCGCAAGTATTCTACCAGAGGTTGTGGTTTCGATTTTCCACCAAAGAAGGCAATCAAGCAAGGTTTGTTTACACCAAATCCCTGCACTAAGCCCAAAATTGGCCAGAACTGGAGACTTGAACTCTTAAAAATAGGGAGCCCATCAAAATTTTGTTGTA
The DNA here is from genome assembly GCF_963971535.1 of Notolepis coatsorum. Classification (NCBI taxonomy): domain Eukaryota; kingdom Metazoa; phylum Chordata; class Actinopteri; order Aulopiformes; family Paralepididae; genus Notolepis; species Notolepis coatsorum. The sequence goes on along the minus strand of NC_140178.1, from coordinate 94,396,667 downwards.
GTTTGATTGTGTGCTGATCTGGAATTTTCAACCAAATGTTTTTCAAAAAACATGACAGAGCATTTACAATTCCAAAATAAAAGTATGTACCACCTGCAACTTGTGTGATAATGTAATTTCTGCTGGTATGGAGGAGTGTCTTGGCATCCTTGGGTAGGGATGGGTGGTAATGCCTCAAGACTGACAACAAGGCAGTCAGTGCAACCAAAGTAATACTATACTCAACGGCCCAGTGCATCAAGCTAGTAGTTAGAGAAGGCTGTTGCATTTCATCATCACTCTCACTCCCATTTTCACAGTCCCCCACTGGCTCAGGATAGGCCTCGTTTTCACCAACCGCTGTGCATTCAGCATCCATCAATTCTTGTTCAAAATCAAGTCCTCCCTGTCCCTCTGCTAAATCAGGAAGTTGATAACCTGGAGGTTCAGGCGCCTCAGAGGTGTGCCTATTTGCAGAGTGCAATTGGAAAAGTTGATCAACTATATTCCGTGACCGTCTTCGCATATTTGATGCCTTATTGTAGTCAGAGTAGCGCTCAGTCATCATGACAATTAGTACCACGTACTTTTTACAGTTGGGAGGATGTTGTCACTCCTGGCCTGGGCAGACACTGTAAACACACAAATTTAAACAGTAGATTACATGTACAGCAGATAATATGTATCCTGCATCATCATTTAGTGGAGAAACGGATGGCAAATTAAAGACAATCAGGCGGAATTTTCTTCAGTCCTTCACAATGCCAATGAGCTGTGTTACGCGTTGTACTAATGACAAAAACAGAAACCCAAATCACAAGTTTTATACCATCACGGAGGAAAAAGTGGCTGCACGACACGCATTATGAACCATATTAAAATATCCACGTGCTCACCGCAAATGGCCTTTGACTATAGTGCTGGCAGAACCTAGACAAGTACATGTTGAGCTAACGTTAATTATATCATCGAACCGATAGGAGCTTATATCTTATCTAATCTTACGTTCGGGTAGTGGCACACGTGGTACCATGTAAGATTAGATCAAATAAGCATATCGGTTCGATATGTAACGTTAGCTTAGCATATCTAACACAACCACAACAACAGAGGGAGCCGAGCACACATGGATATTTTAATCCATATACCGTGCGCGTGATCATCTTAACCCTAGCTACTGTTGTAAACTATACCCATAATTTAATATAGGGTTTAACCTGCAATTCAGTCTCAGAGCCCCTGCTGCCCTGCACGCATTATGAACCATATTAAAATATCCACGTGCTCACCGCAAATGGCCTTTGACTATAGTGCTGGCAGAACCTAGACAAGTACATGTTGAGCTAACGTTAATTATATCATGAACCGATAGGAGCTTATATCTTATCTAATCTTACGTTCGGGTAGTGGCACACGTGGTACCATGTAAGATTAGATCAAATAAGCATATCGGTTCGATATGTAATGTTAGCTTAGCATATCTAACACAACCACAACAACAGAGCAGCGCTAGCCATGTGCACAAATGTTTGATAAAAACGCAAAAACTGGCTCAATTACGATACAAAATGTTCCCCTCTTCATGAAAGTCACATTATTGAACAAAAATACAACATAAGTGCGGGCCTTTAAGGCCATAATATATCTAAATTACAAAGACGACGTATACTGTTGGCTCGGCGTTGCTAATAAACATATCATTTTTAAAAAACGAGTCAACGAGTTTCTAAACTATTCTGGTAACGTTAATTACTGTTTCAAGTCAACTATAATAAAATATAGACAATTGTTATTAACTTACCTGATATGTGCAATCTTGTAATCAAGCGAACGAACAACGTACACGTGTGGATCTCAAACGGAAGTAGCAGCGTCTTCCGGCCATTGAGCACATGCCGCGTTCACGTTACATGGGAATTCAAGTGGAAGAACCAGCTTCCTACTGGGAAAAACCATTCACGTCAGCCTCTATAGTTATAATTCCTATATAGTCTAGGACATATGGGATTTTTTCATAGACCCCGATCTCCCACTTCGCGTCACGAATTGCGGAAGTATGGATGTGGGCGTTTCATTGAGTCAACGCGTGAAGCTTAGTTGTAGCAACGAGATGTCCTCTGGTTTCCGCTTCTTCCCACGTAACGTGAACGCAGCATCTGGCTGATGCAATAACATAAAATTTTCACTTTTTTTTCAGCATAGCAGGGGGAGGGGGGAGGGGGGAGGGGGGAGTGGATCACATATAGAAAATAAAAAATATCTATAATATGATTAATGGAAAATGTACACATATGAGCAATTATAGGCAGTATAGTATTTGTTTCAAGTTTAAAGTTCAATAACTTCGTTTTTATATACTTTACAGTGAAAATGTTGGTTTTGATTGATTGATTGATTGATTGATTGATTGATTGATTGATTGATTGATTGAAAACTTTATTAACAGATTGCAGAATGGGTACAATACAGTACAGCTCAATACACACAATTGTTAAGGGGATGCAGACCAGAGAAAGACTTTCGTCTTGCATCAGGGTCCCCCATTTTCAATTCATCAGGATATACGGCTATACATTTATGAAAACGTATACATTATAGGTGGGGGGGTGGGTGGGGGGGGGGTTGGGTAGGTTGGGTAGGGGTGGACACTGGACACTGTACAACTGTACAAGCAACTGTACATATTGACAAAACCATGTTTGGTAATTGACTGTACATTGGGTTGGGTTAGGACATTTACAGGGGCCAGTTTCGAATTGCAGTCTCCCGTAGGTGTTCTTTGAGAGTGGTTTTGAAAGTGGGTAGTGATTCACATTCCTTTACAGCTTTGGGTAGGGCGTTCCACATTGATGTGGCATAATTGCGAAACGTGTTCCTGTTTGAGCCGAATCTGGGTTTAACATGATTTGTGGAGCTCCCTCTATGGTGTTGTGGTCGTGGTATTCACTGACCTTTGGGAAGTATTTTGATATGTACACATATATGGGTACCTTGATCGTGTATAGTGTATCTTGTAGACAGGCCCATTGCAAGTTGCTGCACTCTGTCGTCTACTCTAAGCCGTTGTCACGTGGGCAGGGGCGAGGTGGGTTCTAGGAGTAAGGTCAAGCATGTAGTCTGACCAGTTTGTTTTGAGATGAAGTGTAGCAGGGTCAAGTCAAGTCAAGTCAAGTCAAGTCAAGAGTTTTAATTGTCACGGCATACAAGTATACAATGAAATGCGGGTGGTCTTGCCCGCAACGATGTGCAATACGTGGTACAACATATAATAGAATCCAATCAAAAAACAACATTGTGCAATAAACAGGTAACAGGTAACATATTTGTGACATCTCGGTATCTGTACATATTATTTACAGGGCATATAGGACACGGTCAAAGAACACCAGATCCAGGCGTACAACTAGAACCACCAGAACAGTGAATACGAGCAAAGTAACACGACTAACTGGTAACGACAGATACAGATTACAAAACATACAATTAAAAACTAAAAATCTCTAGAAAATCTAGTCAATTTACAAACCAATGAGCTTCTATACAGTAGAAAGGATATGCAGCCAGTATGAGCTTCTAGACAGACAGTAGAAGAGATATGCAGCCAGTATGAGCTTCTAGATAAGACAGTAGAAGAGATATGCAGCCAGTATGAGCTTCTAGATACAGTAGAACAGATATGCAGCCAGTATGATCTTCTATATAGAGACAGTAGAACATATATGCAGCCAGTATGAGCTTCTAGATACAGTAGAACAGATATGCAGCCAGTATGAGCTTCTAGATAAGACAGTAGAAGAGATATGCAGCCAGATGAGCTTCTAGATAAGACAGTAGAAGAGATATGCAGCCAGTATGAGCTTCTAGATAAGACAGTAGAAGAGATATGCAGCCAGATGAGCTTCTAGATAAGACAGTAGAAGAGATATGCAGCCAGTATGAGCTTCTAGATAAGACAGTAGAAGAGATATGCAGCCAGTATGAGCTTCTAGATAAGACAGTAGAAGAGATATGCAGCCAGTATGAGCTTCTAGATAGACAGTAGAACAGATATGCAGCCAGTATGAGCTTGTTGCATACTCATGTTAAACAGTTGGCATTAGTGCAGAATTGAACTAAAACTGTCTCATAGGAACGGATTCTGGAATGGCATTTTGAATAAATGACTAAATGACATAAATGAAAGCTCTCATCGACTCCGACAGATTGCTAGTCATTCATAATGGCATCGAAAGAATGTCCAAATGACCTGTGTTGTGTTAGCTTGTGTTAGCTTGGGGAGCTGCAGTCTGTGTTGTGTTAGCTTGTGTTAGCTTGGGGAGCTGCAGTCTGTGTTGTGTTAGCTTGTGTTAGCTTGGGGAGCTGCAGTCTGTGTTGTGTTAGCTTGTGTTAGCTTGGGGAGCTGCAGTCCATGTTGTGTTAGCTTGTGTTAGCTTGGGGAGCTGCAGTCTGTGTTGTGTTAGCTTGTGATAGCTTGGGGAGCTGCAGTCCATGTTGTGTTAGCTTGTGTTAGCTTGGGGAGCTGCAGTCTGTGTTGTGTTAGCTTGTGTTAGCTTGGGGAGCTGCAGTCTGTGTTGTGTTAGCTTGTGTTAGCTTGGGGAGCTGCAGTCTGTGTTGTGTTAGCTTGTGTTAGCTTGGGGAGCTGCAGTCTGTGTTGTGTTAGCTTGTGTTAGCTTGGGGAGCTGCAGTCCATGTTGTGTTAGCTTGTGTTAGCTTGGGGAGCTGCAGTCTGTGTTGTGTTAGCTTGTGTTAGCTTGGGGAGCTGCAGTCTGTGTTGTGTTAGCTTGTGTTAGCTTGGGGAGCTGCAGTCTGTGTTGTGTTAGCTTGTGTTAGCTTGGGGAGCTGCAGTCCATGTTGTGTTAGCTTGTGTTAGCTTGGGGAGCTGCAGTCTGTGTTGTGTTAGCTTGTGTTAGCTTGGGGAGCTGCAGTCTGTGTTGTGTTAGCTTGTGTTAGCTTGGGGAGCTGCAGTCTGTGTTGTGTTAGCTTGTGTTTGCTTGGGGAGCTGCAGTCTGTGTTGTGTTAGCTTGTGTTAGCTTGGGGAGCTGCAGTCCATGTTGTGTTAGCTTGTGTTAGCTTGGGGAGCTGCAGTCTGTGTTGTGTTAGCTTGGGGAGCTGCAGTCTGTGTTGTGTTAGCTTGTGTTAGCTTGGGGAGCTGCAGTCTGTGTTGTGTTAGCTTGTGTTAGCTTGGGGAGCTGCAGTCCATGTTGTGTTAGCTTGTGTTAGCTTGGGGAGCTGCAGTCTGTGTTGTGTTAGCTTGTGTTAGCTTGGGGAGCTGCAGTCTGTGTTGTGTTAGCTTGTGTTAGCTTGGGGAGCTGCAGTCCATGTTGTGTTAGCTTGTGTTAGCTTGGGGAGCTGCAGTCTGTGTTGTGTTAGCTTGTGTTAGCTTGGGGAGCTGCAGTCTGTGTTGTGTTAGCTTGTGTTAGCTTGGGGAGCTGCAGTCCATGTTGTGTTAGCTTGTGTTAGCTTGGGGAGCTGCAATCTGTGTTGTGTTAGCTTGTGTTAGCTTGGGGAGCTGCAGTCCATGTTGTGTTAGCTTGTGTTAGCTTGGGGAGCTGCAGTCTGTGTTGTGTTAGCTTGTGTTAGCTTGGGGAGCTGCAGTCTGTGTTGTGTTAGCTTGTGTTAGCTTGGGGAGCTGCAGTCTGTGTTGTGTTAGCTTGTGTTAGCTTGGGGAGCTGCAGTCTGTGTTGTGTTAGCTTGTGCTAGCTTGGGGAGCTGCAGTCCATGTTGTGTTAGCTTGTGTTAGCTTGGGGAGCTGCAGTCTGTGTTGTGTTAGCTTGTGTTAGCTTGGGGAGCTGCAGTCTGTGTTGTGTTAGCTTGTGTTAGCTTGGGGAGCTGCAGTCTGTGTTGTGTTAGCTTGTGTTAGCTTGGGGAGCTGCGGTCCATGTTGTGTTAGCTTGGGGAGCTGCTAACTATAGAGGCCATAACCACAGTATTACATATACTCTTGTTAGCTTTATGAGGCTACATCAACACGCTCCTATGAGTGCAGCATGTTAGCTTTATGAGGCTACATCAACATCCTATGAGTGCAGCTATAATGTTAGCTTTATGAGGCTACATCAACATGCAGGCTCCTATGAGTGCAGCTAATGTTATGAGGCTCTGCCCCCCCTCCACTCCTCTAACACCCACCTCGCTCTGCCCCCCCCCCCCTCCACTCCTCTAACATTTTATTTATTAATTTTATTATTATTATTTATTTGTTGCCATTAAAATAATTCTCCACTTGCACAACCTGAATATAGGGACTTCCGGCTGACTTCCGGTTGCCAATAGCACTTCCTGTCCCATCCAAATACATTGGTTTTAGCTACTTTTCTCCCCTTATTTAAACAACTTTGTCGTCACAGAGAGGCAATGAAACGTTTGTATTATTATAGTATAGAATGTATTTAATAAGCAAACGTTTGTCAGCAGGGTTTTTGGGCTGTATTTCATGTAAAAACGTTTACTGTTAGTTTCCTTGCTCAGCCAGCATTAGCTAACAGAAGCTAGTGGTTAAACAGGCCGGATTAGCTTTGAGCTAACTATCTTTCCCGACCCATGTATTCATTCCATTCTAAACATAACGTTAGTTTACAAAACATGACCTGTCTATATAACGTTGAGGAACAAATTATAAGTGTGTGGGTGTGTGTTTTGGTGAACATTGGACTGCAAACAGAAAATGCATCACAGTTAGACAGTAGCTACTGTTAGCTGTCCTTCCGGATTAGCTTTGAGCTAACTATCTTTCCCGACCCATGTATTCATTCCATTCTAAACATAACGTTAGTTTACAAAACATGACCCGTCTATATAACGTTGAGGAACAAATTATATAGACGGGTAATGTTTTGAACAACTAACGTTACGTTTAGAATGGAATGCATCGGCAAAGATCCGTTAGCTCAAAGCTATTCCGGCCAGTTTATCAACTTCCTGTCATTTAGAAATATGATTTTATAGTGAAAATCATTACCAAAACGTCCGGAAAAACCTAACGGGAGCATTATAGACGGTCATACAAATGTACAAATGCTATAAGGTGGCAAGAAATGCACTATAAACAATACTTTATGCATCGGCAAAGATCCTTAGCTCAAAGCTATTAAGGCTAATGCTGGCTAACAAGAGGCTTTGCCGTGCCAGAGCCGGTTTATCTTTGGCGAGCCCGAGTCGGCTCCGCCCCGGCAACCATTGCCGGGCCAGAGCCGGTTTATCTTTGGCGAGCCCGAGTCGGCTCCGCCCCGGCAACCATTGCCGGGCCAGAGCCGGTTTATCTTTGGCGAGCGCGAGTCGGCTCTGCCCCGGCAACCATTACCGCGCCAGATCCGGCTCATCGTTGGCGTGCCGTGCCGGACATATGCCGAGTGTGCCGACCGGTAGCCGGAATTGGGCCGAGTATGCTGGCCACCTGGGGGGGGTCCTATTTCAACAGCAGTGTGCCTCTTCTGCTAGGTGCTAGAGGAAACACTGAAAATGTAATAAATGGACTTTTCTCTTCTCTTATTTTCTCTTCCCATCTCTTCTCTCCTTTCCTCATCTCTCCTCTTCTCTGTCCTCTGTTCTTGTCTCTTCTTCTCGTCTCTTCTCGTCTCAGTCCTCTGTTCTTGTCTCTTCTCTTCTGTTTCTCATCTCTCTTCTCCTCTCCTCTTCTCTTCTTCTCAGTCCTCTGTACTTCTCCTCTTATCGTCCCTTGTCTTCTTCTCTTCTCCTCTCCTTTTCCCTTCTCTCTTCTCATCTCTGTCCTCTTGTCTTATCTTCTCTTCTGTTCTCGTTTCCGTCCTCTGTTCTTGTCTCTTTTGTTCTCTTCTCTTCTTCTCTACCTTCTCTCTCTTCTCTTTATTGTCTCTCTTCTCTTCACTCTTCTCTTATTTTCTCTTCTCCTCTTCTCTTCTCTTTTTTCCTCTTCTCTCCTCTTCTCTTCTCCTCTCCTCTTCTTCTGTTACTCATCTCTTCTTCTCTCCTGGTCCTTCTCCCACCTTCTCTATGACACACAGCAGAGAACAACATCCAGTATGACAAAGCCATTGCTATTGCCAAGCAACACACACACATATACACACACACTCACAAATGCACACACCCCCCCACATGCACAGATACTGTATGCGCAAGCACACACACACACACATACGCACGCACGCACGCACGCACCCCTTGGGCTCTATGTGTGCATGTGCCTGAGATCATGAATAGCATCACATCACAGCTCAGCGGGGGGGGGGGGGGGGGGGGGTCAGAGAGAGGTAATGGGGCAGGTAATGATAGAGGGAGGATAGAGAGAGATGGAGGGCTAAGGAAGGATCACCCCCCCCCTCTCTCTTACTCTGTCGTTCTTTGCCCTCTCCCTGTCTCTAACTGACCCAAGCTTCCTGGTCCCAGCAGGGAGGCAGTACAACAGACCTGGGTAAAGTTATAATTATAGGGAAATGAATTAGGCCATCTACTTAGCAAAGTCATTACCATATGCTTACCATAATAACAAATTGTCAAGTATGGTATCTCCTGTATTTTTTAAATATCGAGTGATGAACCTACCTGGACCTACCTGGCCTACCTGGAAGAGGTAGAGAATCTGTCGCAGTGGTGTCAGGAGAACTGCCTCTCCCTGAACGTCAGCAAAACAAAAGAGATGATTGTGGACTTCAGGAGGTCGGGGGTCAGGGACTACAGCCCCCTCAGCATCGACGGGGCACCGGTTGAGAGAGTGAACAGTTTTAAGTACCTCGGAGTCCACATATCCGAGGACTTGACATGGACCACACACATTGACAGTGTTGTGAAGAAAGCACGGCAACGCCTCTACTTCCTCAGGCGCCTAAGGAAGTTCCAAGTCAGTCAGAAGATCCTTAAGAACTTCTACTCATGCACAATAGAGAGCATCCTGACTGGCAATATCACCTCCTGGTTTGGGAATAGCACCGCACAAGACCGTAGCAGACTACAGAGAGTGGCCCGTTCAGCCGAACGCACAATTGGAGGGGGGCTTCCCACTCTCCAGAACATTTACAACAAGCGGTGCATGGGTAAGGCTAAAACAATTATCAAAGACTCCAGCCACCCAAACAACTGCCTCTTTGAACTGCTGCGGTCAGGCAAGCGATACCGGAGTCTCATGGCAAGCAGTGTGGCAAATGATCAAACTATTAGCAATATGGATGATGTGGTTAACAACTTTAATAAATTTTTTGTAAATATTGGACCAGAATTAGCGGGAAAAATCCCAGATCCAGTGACTCCTGAAGACATAAAAGACAATTATATTGAAAGAAATCCGAGTTCAATGTTTCTGGAAGCGGTAGATGAAAATGAAATTATAGAAACTACTAATAAATGTAAAAACAAGACATCTACAGACAGTAATGAAATAGATATGAAAATAGTAAAAATTGTCATTAGTGGGATTTCAAAACCACTCACGCACATCTGCAATTTATCATTCAAAACTGGTCGATTTCAGAATAAAATGAAAATAGCAAAAGTCATAGCTCTGTTCAAGACTGGAGATAAACACCACTTCACAAATTATAGGCCTGTTTCTCTACTTCCTCAGTTTTCAAAAATATTAGAAAAACTCTTCAACAACAGATTAGATAAATTCATTGATAAACATAATTTACTCACCGATAGCCAGTATGGATTCAGAACACACCGGTCAACATCACTAGCATTAATAGAACTCATTGAAAAAATCACAAATTCCATAGATTAAAAAAACATGTAGCTGGAGTATTCATTGACCTAAAAAAAGCATTTGATACTATTAATCATGATATATTAATCAGGAAATTGGAGAGATATGGGATCAGGGGGGTAGTATTGGACTGGGTGAGAAGCTATCTAAATAAAAGACAACAATTTGTGACAATGAAAAGGGGATAGTGGGGGAGTATATTTAAAGGTGCTATAGATAACATTGAGCCACTAGATGTCCCACTAGAGCACCATCATGTCAGCATGTCTCAACTAGCAGCACGTTTATCCAATCAGGTGCATTCCACGTGGGGGAAATTGGAAGTACGGACGGGATACATGCAGTGGTGCAGTCGTAATATGGGCCAAGGCCAAACGCCACGTGCACGCGCGCGAGTGCACGCGCACGTGCACGCGCACGTGCATACATGTCTCTCTCCTCTTTCATGAGGCGGAGCTGGGGACGAGACGGGCGGTCTTTTGTCACATAACACACGCCCAACACTCCACACACACGCACGCACACACACACACACAGTCTAGGTGATAAGTGCCGGCCGGGGTATACGGCGCGACGAGTCATTTTTGTGTCGTCGCGCCGTATAGGCACCCCGGCCGGCACTTATCACCTAGACTTTGCATAATAATAGGATGCGCGCACTTCTGCCTCAGTGACGTAGCCTAAACGTCGTTTGACCGCGTATGCCCACCACTGCATACCTGAATACATGCAGTGGCATAGGCTTGATTTGAGCTTTGGCAGGGTTGTTTATTTGTTTTTTGCATTAATTTGAGCATAAATAGTGTTTTTTGAGCTACAAAGAGCATCAGAGAATCCTGATGACAGTTTATTTAATTAACCCCCTGAACTGATGCATTTGGCTATACATCAAAAGCAAATTGGGTCAAAAAAACCATACCAAAAGATAATAGGATAGCTTGCTGATCTCACTTTCACAACAGATAAAAAGGCTCTGTTTTGCAAGACAATTCTGCAGGTTTCTGTGGCCTTGTTCGGGACATAACACATATAGATCAATAGTTTATTTGACTCAATGAAGTCTGGGATCGGATGAGTGCAGGTAAGTTACTCCAGTCAGACCAACAAAAACAACAACATGTTATTCTAAGGTAAATCAATGATGGGGAACTACTTTGGCTGCTAAGAAATACAATTGGTGGATGAAATGAATCCACTTGCCACTGTGGGTGGTTGACCAAAAGGTTAGTTTCTTGCCCTGATTTTGGAATGAGAGATAGATAAGACGTCTGGCCCTAGAGGCTGTTCTGTCTAAATGACTGATTACATTTGCATCCATTAGCAAGTCCACATATCACTTGTCCTCTTCATATGCATCATATTTCTCACTCTTTTAATATTCCAAAAGCAATTACAGTCCACTCGAGAGCTTATTGTGTTTGTAGGGACGACTGACCATGGGATGTGAAGGCTGTCTGTGGTGGTTAAAGCTATACACTACACAGCCATATTAAAAAAGAAACTCCCTGCCATTGTCATAATCACAGCACGGGCCTACTTCACTCCCCCTCCTTTTCCCCTCACGTCCTCCACACGCTCCTCTTCATCCCCCTCTCTATCCACTGCGCACTCCTCATCATCCTCTCTTTCTTCAGTCACCCCTTCCTTCACCCTCATTCACCCAGCTGTATTCCATCCCCCTAATTCACACACGGGCAAGCACACCACTCTCCCCAGCTGCACCCTATCCTCCCTTGATGAGGGGACTATATCTACACCTCGACGCTGACCAGAAGCTGTCGTGGTATTAATTACCACTGCCCAGGTACGACGTCTCTGCCACAAGCTCTACTGCTAGATACCCTCCGTGTATTGGCTTACTCTAACCCGTTTCTCTCCTGTGCCCCAAAGGACCGCTGTCTGGACGTCACCTGTTCCCGAGAGGAACACCTATCTCCCGCTGCCACCCAGCAGCTCCAGCGTCCCTGTCTGGACGTCACCTGTTCCCGAGAGGAACACCTATCTCCCGCTGCCACCCAGCAGCTCCAGCGTCCCTGTCTGGACGTCACCTGTTCCTGAGAGGAACCCCTATTCACCCGCTGCCCCCCCAGCAGCTCCACCGACAAGCACCAGGACCGCTTGCTCGCTCACTGCCGCCGTGGCAGCCACAGGACAGAACATTAACCCCGTTCTATTTCCCCCCCCCAATTCCTGTGTTGCTCAATTCAATTAAACACCCTTGAAACCGCTCCCTTTCTCTTCTCGTGTATTCAGCAATTGGGCTGTGCTCCAGACTCCAGTTCTCACAGCCATTCCTCAACCAAACCAACACCAGGCTATTACAAATAGGCAATTTACAAGCTTTGAAAAAGCATGACCATGCAGTGCTGTAGGTTACTGAAAACCATTACCATGACAAACTTAACTATTGAATAAAGTACAAAAAAACAGCTTATAACTTCTATCCTAACACTGATAACATAGAGTCCTTACCTGACATCAGATGGTATCCAACTGGTATATTCCAATTCCTGATCACCATTCGAAAAAATCGATGAGTGTATAGATCCAACGCGATACAGTAGAACTCCATGATCAGCGGGGCTCAGAGTCTCCAGAATGAACTGTGGTAGTAACCCCGGCTGGATCAGTGGACTGGAAAATGTGGAGTACCGGATTTTTTTCCCCATCCATTTTCATTGAGTCCATTCCAAAATCCCTTATGTCATCTGAAAGACGATAGGGGGCGCTTTTTTCCACATATAATCTCCGGCGGTGCTCGTGTATACTCGGGTAGGCTCGCGTGATGCAATATGATTTCAGATCGCTAAAAAAAAATAAAAATAAAAAATCCGAGAAATCTCGTGAGTGGCTTTCAACCACATAAAAATAAACCCGAGATATCTCATGTGTGGCAGTTAAAGTGTTAATGTATTGCGATATCTATGGCGCGATCGAGGTCAGTCGCCGTTGGTTTTGCTCGGCAGCGATTGTGCAAATTTGTATTGGGCCTCATGCGATATAAGAACATATTTCGTTCTTAACTAGCATTTCCTCTTACTTTGTGGGATTCAGCAACGTTTTCTTATTGTTGATTTTTTCTCAGGCAAGAACAAATTATAAGAGTGGTCGAGAGCATCCTCATCTTCTCCAAGATCCTCGAGGAACACGTCCAGCATGTCCGCCTCCACAATCGGCTCTTTGTTAAGGCAGAGAAGTACCGTTTCCACTCCGACTCCGTCGATTACCTAGGCTTCATCGTGGAGAGCGGCCTGACCCGAGCTGACCCTCGCAAGATCCGGGCCGTGAAGGAGTGGCCGGAACCCACCTCTCGGAAGGAGCTACAGAGCTTCCTCGGGTTCGCAAACTTCTACCGGAGATTCATCCGGAACTACAGCCATGTGGCGGAACCACTTACCAGGCTGACCTCTCCCTCCCTGCCGTTTGACTGGTCTCCAGCGGCCTGCGCTGCGTTCTGTTCCCTCAAGAAGAGGTTCACCACCGCCCCGGTCTTGCTTCACCCAGACCCCAAGAGGCAGTTCATTGTGGAGGTGGACGCCTCGGATACTGGACTAGGGGCTATCTTGTCTCAGCGGTCGGTGACGGACCAGAAGGTACATCCGTGCGCTTTCTACTCACGTCGTTTCCTTCCTGCCGAGAGGAACTATGACATTGGCAATCGGGAGCTGCTGGCGGTAGTGGCTGCCTTGGAGGAGTGGCGTCATTGGCTGGAAGGGGCCGAGGAACCGTTCACCATTTGGACGGACCATAAGAACTTGACGTACATCCGTGCATCCAAGCGCCTCAACGGCCGGCAGGCAAGGTGGGCCAGCTTCCTCAGTCGGTTCGACTTCTCGCTGACCTTTCGCCCTGGGTCCCGCAACACGAAGGCCGACTCTCTGTCCCGGTTACACTCCAAGGGGGCTCCAACCACTGAGGATCCGACTCCCATCCTCCCAGAGGCCAGGGTGGTGGGAGTGGTCACCTTGGGCATCGAAACCGTGGTCAGGCGTGCCCTACGTTTCCATCCCGCTCCCAGCAACGTACCCATTCGTCGCCTCTTCGTCCCCGACTCAGTCCGGTCCCGGGTTCTCCAATGGGGCCATACCAGCCGGTTTGCCTGCCACCCCGGCGTTCATCGCACTTTCTCCTTCCTGGCTCGTCGATTCTGGTGGCCCACCATGAGGAACGACGTCAAGGAGTTTGTTCTGGCCTGCACGGTCTGCGCCCGCAGCAAGGCCTCCCACCAGGCACCCTCCGGGCTATTACAGCCACTTCCCATTCCGAGCCGCCCTTGGTCCCATGTGGCGTTGGACTTCGTCACGGGTCTTCCATCGTCCCAGGGAAACACGTGCCTTCTGACTGTGGTGGATCGGTTCAGCAAGGGGGTTCACCTCGTGGCCCTTCCCAAGCTTCCCTCAGCTTCCGAGACAGCGGACCTCCTGACAAGCCACGTGTTCCGCCTCCATGGTTTTCCCCAGGACGTCGTCTCGCACCGGGGTCCCCAGTTCACTTCCCAGGTATGGTGGGCCTTTTGCAAGGGATTGGGGGCAACTGTCAGTCTTTCGTCTGGTTATCATCCCCAGACCAACGGACAAACAGAGAGGATGAACCAGAGCGTGGAGTCTGCTCTCCGTTGTGTTGCCGCCGAGAGACCCGCTTCCTGGAGCCGGTTCCTTCCCTGGGTCAAGTACGCCATCAACTCCCTGGTTGTTCCGCCACCGGCCTCTCGCCATTCGAGGTATCCCTGGGCTACCAACCCCCTCTTTTCCCTGCACAGGAGTCGGAAGTGGCAGTTCCCTCCGTGCAGGATCATCTCGACCGGTGTCGTCAGGTCTGGGAGATCACCAGGACTGCGCTGCTCCGGTCATCGGAGCGCGCCAGTCGTGGAGCTGATCGACGCTGGATCCCTGCGCCGACGTACCACCCTGGGCAGAGGGTATGGTTGTCCGCCAAGGATCTTCCGCTTCGATCCTCGGCCAAGAAGCTTAATCCCCGGTTCGTCTGCCTTTTTGAGATCCAGAAGGTGCTCAGTCCCGCGGCAGTGAGTCTTAAGCTTCCTGCGTCCATGCGCATTCACCCCGTTTTCCATGTGTCCCAGGTTAAACCTGTCTCTCTCAGTCCCCTGATGCCTCCTGCTCCAGATCCGCCTCCTCCCAAGATGGTGGACGGACACCCCCAGTGGAAGGTCCGTCAGCTCATGGACGTCCGATGGTGGGGACGGGGGTTCCAGTACCTGGTGGACTGGGAGGGATACGGTCCGGAGGAACGGAGCTGGGTCTCTCGCCAGCTCATCATGGACCCAGCCCTGGTCACCGACTTCCATCGGTCCCATCCGGGGAAGCCGAGGCCGGGCAGGTGGCTGGGTGGCTCCCGTGGAGGGGGGGGGTACTGTGAGGATTGGTCCGATTCCGCACGCTTCAAGGTACCAATTACCTTTGCGCACCTGAAGTGAGTTCTAATCAGCTCGGTGGAGCCCTTATATACTCTGGTGTTCCTAACGTTCTGTGTCGGGTCGTTTTGGATTACCACTGGCTGCTGCTTGTTTCCTCCCATGTTGTACCTTGTCTGTTTTTCTCCAGGACGTCTATGGAAGTCGCCGCTGTTGCTTTTCTCTGCCATCCGTTGGATCTCTGCCTCATAGACCGCTTTGCGCAATTGCGCCTTGGTGAGTTTTGGAATGTACTTTTTTTGAATACTCTGTTTTTCTCACATTTTCCTGGACTCGGGACATTTCTGTTTTTTGTGTGTTTGGGTAACACTGAAGAGGAGCCGCTTGTTGTTGTTACTGACTCAGCTAAACAATACTGGACTGCCTTGTATTCCGTTCGCTCGTCTTCGGATCGTCAAGTAGCTGCAGAGCCGCAGAGTCAGAGGCGCAACGCCACAGTGCCGTCTCTGCTCTGAAGACGAGCTGCAGAGCCGCAGACAACTCTGCCAAGAACATTTCTCCCCTTGTGCTTTTTGTTGTTTTCGCTCATTTCTGTTTTGTAAATAGTAAACGCCCTGGTTTTTGGCTAACTCTGAACTACCTGTCTGTGCCGTGCTGTTGGGGTTGTTTACAAACCATAACAGTAAAGTCCATAACCATATAAATAGAATAATGTAGTAAAGTCCATAACCATAAAAATAGAATAATGTAGTCCATAACTATAGAAATAGAATAATGTAGTCCATAACCATAGAAATAGAATAATGTAGTCCATAACCATATAAATAGAATAATGTAGTCCATAACCATAGAAATAGAATAATGTAGTAAAGTCCATAACAATATAAATAGAATAATGTAGTAAAGTCATAACCATATAAATAGAATAATGTAGTCCATAACTATAGAAATAGAATAATGTAGTCCATAACCATAGAAATAGAATAATGTAGTCCATAACTATAGAAATAGAACAATGTAGTCCATAACCATAGAAATAGAATAATGTAGTCCATAACCATAGAAATAGAATAATGTAGTCCATAACCATATAAATAGAATAATGTAGTACAGTCCATAACCATAGCAATTTAATAATGTAGTAAAGTCCATAACCATATACATTTAATAATGTAGTAGACACCATACATAACGGCTTTAACTCCTCTCCTTAGTGGGAGAACATGAGAGAGATAGTGAGAGAGAGCAAGAGAGAGTGAGATAGAGAGAGAGGGGGAGGAGGAGAGAGAAAGCAAGCAAGAGAGAGAGACAGAGAGAAAGAGAAAAAGCAAGAGAGAGGGGGAGAAAGAGAGCGAGGGAGGGAGAGAGAGAGAGAGAGAGAGAGAGAGAGAGAGAGAGAGAGAGAGAGAGAGAGAGAGAGAGAGAGAGAGAGAGAGAGAGAAAAAGAGGGACCCTGTCAGCCACCCGCCCCTGCGGATGGGTGTCCCCCAGGGCTCGGTTTTAGGACCCCTTCTCTTCTCCCTCTACACTAAATCACTGGGTAACATTATCACATCTCATGGCTTCTCCTATCATTGTTATGCCAACGATACTCAACTCTTCCTCTCCTTCCCTCCCTCAGATATCCACGTCTCTGAGCGGATCTCGGCCTGTCTGTCCGACATTTCCGCCTGGATGACGACCAACCACCTCAAACTGAACCTAAGATAAACAGAATTACTCCACCTCCCGGCCAAATCCTCCCCCCTGACCAACCTTTCCATCACAGTCGAGAATGCAGCTGTGACCGCGTCCCCGACCGCCAAGAACCTTGGTGTTGTCCTCGACGACCAGTTGAACTTCTCTGCTCACATCGCAGCGACAACCAGAACCTGCAGATTCCTCCTGAGCAACGTCAGAAGGATCCGCCCCTTCCTGACAAAAGAAGCCACCCAACTCCTCGTCCAATCAACAGTCATCTCCCGCCTCGACTACTGCAACGCACTGCTCGCTGGCCTCCCGGCCACTGCCACCAAGCCTCTTCAACTCATTCAGAACGCAGCGGCCCGCCTGATCTCAAACCTACCGAAGTCGGCCCATGTCACCCCACTTCCTAGGGACCTGCACTGGCTCCTCATTGCTCAACGAATCCGCTTCAAGGCCCTCGACCTAGCATACCGTGCGGCAAAGGGAACCGTTCCCGCCTACCTCCGGTCAATGGTTTCTAACTACACACCCTCAAGACCCCTACGCTCTGCATCTTCTGGCCGCCTCAGACCTACTCCTATCCAAGCTCCGGGAGGGTCATCAAAGAGAAGTCGCCTATTCTCAGTCCTTGCCCCACAATGGTGGAATGAACTACCCACCCCAGTTAGGACAGCCGAAACCCGTCCAATCTTTCGCCGTTGACTAAAGACGCACATCTTCAACCATTATCTGAATAAATAAAAGAAAAAATATATATATCTAACCCTAACTAACCTTACTGTCATGCACTTGTCCTAATAAACTAACCTACACTGCAGCACTCAACACTTTGATGAACATTGTTACTCAGCTGATAGAGTTCCTGATGACTTGTCGTACAGAACTTGTAAGTCGCTTTGGATAAAAGCGTCAGCTAAATGACTAAATGTAAATGTAAAGCAAGAGAGAGGCAGAGAAAGAGAGCGAGGGAGAGAGAGTGAGGGAGGGAGAGAGAGGGGGTAGAGGGCAGGAGGGGGAGAGATGAAGGGAGAGAGAGACAGAGAGAGTGAGTGAAAGAGAGAGCACGAGAGAGAGGGAGGGTAGAGAGAATGAGAGTGAGAGAAAGCAAGGGAGAGAGAGAGATAACAATAACGCCCTGAGCAAATCACAAATTGGCTTCCTACCAAATCACTGTACAACAGACCACATTTTCACCCTCAGATGACAATCAGATAAACAAA
>NC_140178.1:94293735-94373735 GCF_963971535.1 Notolepis coatsorum | reverse complement strand
TGTACTTTAGACTTCACAAAGAATGCTCAATGCACTTCAAACAGACGTACGCCAACGTGCCAGCTGAACTTGAAACAACAGGGACAATGATGGAAATAAGTCTTGGACTTTTCGTTCTATCCCTGACAATGCACATACACAGCATCTGTCAATTTTGTTATATGTTTTTGTCAATAAATCAAATCAAATAAAAACAACTCTGTCTAACAGGCACACAGCAATATAGATCTCAAAATAGATCATGAGAAAACAAGACATCACATTGTATTTGTAGTGTATTATCCACTGCCAGCGTGCAATCATATTGTATTTGCCAATGCAAGGAATCTACATTTATCTTATACACAACACACATACAGTAGGGTAGTAGGATTCCATAGGACAGTATAAGATGCAGTGTACTGCTAGAATAACATAACAGAGCTATATACGTTATCAATTTAGTGTATAGCAGCAGATGTGTATGTGGGTATACAGGCAGTGCATACAGTATGTGCATTGACAAATAAAACAATATTGAAACAGACGTGCAAACAGAGAGACACACACACACACACACACACACACACACACACACACATGCAGACATATTGCAGTATTATATCTGAAGGAAAGGGTGTGTGGATGGGGGGGTGGTGACCCATATTGAGAGTGATTTGTGTATAATGGCAGCGTTCAGCAGGCATATATATCTCTCTCTCTCACGCTGTGTATTTTCGTATTCTCCAAGTTATGGTCTAATTTCTGTCTCATTATTAAGCAAATGGCTTCTTCTCTCTAAAATACTCTTGATGATAAAGCATGTTGCGTACACTGACTCCCTCCTTCCATCTCTCTCTCTCCCTCCCTCCCTCACTCCATCTCTCTCTCTCCCTCCCTCCATCTCCCTCCCTCACTCCATCTCTCTCTCGCTCCCTCCCTCCCTCACTCAATCTATCTCGTTCCCTCACTCCCTCTCTCCCTCCCTCACTCCATATCTCTATTTCTCTCTCTCTATTTCTCTCTCTCCCTCCCTCCATCTCACTCCATCTCTCTCTCTCCCTCCCTCACTGAATCTCTCACTCCCTCACTCCCTCTATCTCCCTCCCTCACTCCATCTCTCTATTTCTCTCTCTCTCTCTCTCCCTCTCACCATCTCTCTCTCTCTCTCTCTCTCTCTCTCTCTCTCTCTCTCTCTCTCTCTCTCTCTCTCGCTCTCTCTCTCTCTCTCACTCTCTCTCTCTTTCTATCCCTCTTTCACTAGATGACATCATTTGAGTTTATATGAAGGAAATGACTAAGGAGAGCATGTCTCATTATTTCAGGCTTGACATCCAAAATGTATTTGGAGCAACAAATGGGTGATGTGGGTGGATTAGAGCTGCTTCACATCCCATGAAGAGCATGGGTTCAGAACACATTAAAGCTGCTGTCTCTCCACACACACACACACACACACACACACACACACACACACACACACACACACACACACACACACACACACACACACACACACACACACACACACACACACACACACACACACACACACACACACACACACACACACACACACACACACACACCACACACACACACACACAAATATATATAAAAAGGTGAGAGAGGAAGGAGTTCATGGGTGAAAGCAAACCATTGGTCAATTGCCCCCAAATACGACTTTATAAACCCAGAACTTTTCAATAATAATAATAATTATTATAACTCATTGTGTTATGGTTTGAAACCGACCCCAACAGCACGGCACAGACAGGTAGTTCAGAGTTAGCCAAAGACTAGGGCGTATTTATTTCTGAAACAGGAATGAGCGAAATAACACTAAGAACAACAAAAGGGGAGAATGTTCTTGGCAGTGTTGTCTGCGGCTCTGCAGATCGTCCCGGTATTGAGATGGAGAAGCGGCGTAGCGCCACTGCCTCTGCGGCTCTGCAGCTACTCCAGGATCCAACTCGGGGAGGAACGGAGAGAGAGAGAGAGTGGTCAATAAACAAGCCAACGGAATACAGCGGCAGTCCAGTCCTCCTTAGCTGAGTCCAGTATAAACACATGTGACTTAATCTTCAGTGTTACCAACACACAAGTTTAGCTGAGCCCAGTACAATCCCACGTGACTTAATCTTCAGTGTTACCAACACACAAGTTTAGCTGAGTCCAGTACAAAACAAAAACGGCAAATCTTCAGTGTTATCCAAACACACAGAAAACAGAGAATCCAAAAGGTTTGTTCCAAAAACTCACCAAAGCGCAAATGCCCAAAGCGGGCAACGAGGCACAGCTCCAACGGATGATAGAGATACACAACAGCGGCGACTTCCATGGACGTCCTGAAGAAAAACAGATGAGGCACAACAACGGGGGGAACAGGCAGTAGCAGTGGAAATCCAAAACGACCGACCATGATTGACAGAAAGACCCGAGTATATGAAGGGCTCTGGGCGCTGATTACAAACAACCGACAGGTGCGTGACGGCAATTGGTACTTGACCTAGAAGCGTGTGGTGGCAATGAGCCAATCCTCCTCACAGTACCTTGAAGCGCGTGGCGGGAATGGGCCAATCCTCACACATTGCGTGCGTTCTGCTTCTGAAATGGATTATATATTACTGTTAGAATAGTTAGATGCTGGCTGCCCAGGCCAAGTATAAGTCTTTATTTGTCATCAGATTAACACACACACACATGCGATGAGCGACCCACAGGAACACACACACACACATGCACTGAGTTGCGAGTCGTGAGACGTGTGTGTGTGTGTGTGTCCCAAATCGCTTCCTGTTGAAGGGATCAGATGCCAAACCACAGCGGTTTTACAGACGCCTCATTCGCCTTATAAGGAGATGGCGGGTGTGTCTGTATGCAAATGAATTGAGTGCGAACACGCATTTCAGTTTAAGAATGAGTGGGATTCATCATGCAAGACACCTGGGTAAGCACAGATTTGGACGTTAAGAACTGTTACGATTAGGCATTCTAATAGTGGACAGAGACAAACCCAGGCGCAGACTAGCAGAGGAGAGACGAAGACAACAGTTGAATCTTGAAGTGAGCACGGCTCCTTTAATGTAGGTCAGAGTGGCTCAACAAACAAAGGGAAAGGGCAAGTCTAAAAACAAACTAATTGCCCTACAAAACAAAAACATTAAGAATGAAAACTATCCTCCAACACAAGGAGCGATAGAAACTCTGACAAGACAGTGTGCTACGGCTAACAACAAAGAGCACCACAAGACAGGAACCAGGTAACAACGTGGAATGACGCGACAGGAAAGACAGGAACTCACAGGCACTGAGTGACACAGGAGGGTAATTGGGTGATTAGACTCAGCTGGGGAGAACAGAGTGACACAGAACATTACAAGGTTGAAATATACACACAAAATAACAACACTAACCAGAACACAAAAGCAACACAGATAGAAGAGACATTAGACCAGGGAGTGTAACATCACAGACAAGACAGACATCAAATGAACAGAACACAAATTGATAATAATAACATGACATAACATGGTGATCAGGGAATAAAGCTGCACCACCTGAAATAGTCCACAGGATGGCGCTCCAACCTGGGGAGCGTTACAAAGAACGGCTTGATGAATGTGGCGGTGGCTTTTCTTATTGTTCTCTTAACTCATTCCCCGCCAACAACGAGTTTACTCGTTATTGGGCACCAATCGTTGAACGCCAACAACGAGTATACTCATTATTTGATCGTTATTTCTTTTATTCGATATTTCTATTCATTACAGGCACACGGACTCGGGGTTAACATGGGGAATCGTCCTGAGAATGCCAAAGTGCATTACCGGCCGCATCACGCTAGACAGCGGTATCGAGCACCCTTTGTAACCTTGTATCTTGGCCTGTGGAATGTCTCGGGTTTAATTTTTCCTTGTCGGGCAAGGCGAACGGTTCTCCCGGTTCCATTAAAGCGCGTCAAATATCCCCAATCCATATGTTGTGGTGGATTATGCCGTGGGTCAAATGGACATTGGATGTACCAGATGGCGATCAAACTATTGGAATATTATTTTTGGAATACTCCCGATTGCAGGTAAGGACGATTTGACGTACATTTTTGCTTGATCCTGTAATGCTTTTATACCAATCGGGCTGATAAGCGTTAGGGATGCACTGAATATTCGGCCACCGAAAATTATCGGCCGAAAATGGTTAAAAAGGCTCTTTCGGCTTTCGGCCGAAAGGGTTTTAGCACCGAAAATATATCACTGAATGTCAAAGAACAGGGTTACGTAACGTTCGTAACCTAAAGTGTTGTTGTGATGACGTAATCAAAACGTGGCTACAGACATACCGGAAGCATGCGCAACATATAACGTGAGCAGCTTGGCAGCTCTTCCTGCGTTCTGCAGCCTTGATAACTAACTCCTCTTGGGAGTCGCGCTGTTTCTATGTAAACTCCGTGAGCAACACATCCAATAAATGTGTCTTTAACATGCTTTATATCCTCGCCATTACTATTTGCCCGTCGCGGTTAAAAACCTTTAACTAACGTTAGTGTTAAGCTAGCTAACAATGCTTCCATTCCTCTATGACCCGTCTCTCGTAAGCTACGTCATCCCCCGCTAAGAGTCATGGGAGATGTAGTAAATACAACCGTCCTTCCATGTATGAACGCTGTGAATTATATACAGTAGCCACTACAGTAACATCATTAAGTCTGCTATAAGCTATACTCCCCCTGTGTGTGTCTTTATGCAGATCTTTATGCAGTTTTAAAGCACCTTGGCTTTGTTCTGAATGCACTTTGTTGTATTATCCTACAGAGAAAAGAAAATGCACTTGACTTTAATGCACATTTTGCTGTATGTAAGAGAAAATGTTTAAATTGTACAATCTTTCAGCAGTCAGTCTGAAATTAATGTATGCATTCAAAAGTGCTGAATAAATCTTTTATGGGCCCATAATAGTGATTATTAATATAATTTAAGTTAAGTTTTGCCATAATTATGTCTTTTGCCATAATCAGCTAAAAAAATAAAAAAATACATTATATATATATTTATATTAATCATTTTCGGCCTTTCGGCATTCGGTTTTCGGCCAACTGTTTCCTATTTTCGGTATCGGTTTCGGCCAAGAATTTCCCATTCGGTGCATCCATAATAAGCGTGTTTAGTGTTCAATACGAATGCTGTTACTGACAATCAAATAATCAGAAATGACCCCCCCCCCCATTTCATGCATTCATGATGGAACATAATACCTATGATATAGATTTGATTTCGGAATAATAGCGTGTACAGGCAAGAAACTGCAACGTCTATAGTGGAATTGACGTCACGTATACAGCTATAACTCAGCATTTCGGGAATTACCCTAGACCGCTCTAAAACCATACTTATATTCACCACGGTATAACACAGGAACGTATGGATGGAAAAATGTATTCTTTTTCACATATTGAACGATAGATAGGTGATGTCAAATGGGCCATAGTATTGTATACATAGCTATAATATAGAATATAGTTATAGCCAGTGGCGGCCGGTGGGTACTTCGCCACTAGGGGCGCTATACCAAATATTTTGCAAACATGTACAGTACAGTACTGTACCACGCAAGACTCATGGCAAGACATGAGCGATTCGACTCACGCTCACGGCAATGAATCGGCTCTTATGAACGAGTCGCTCAGCTGTTACTACAACAACACACAACCAGTCAAATAAAGTATAGTCTAGACTCTAATTCACAACTTGAAACACAATATAAATAGAAAAGTTAGAAACAAAACTCGCCCGTCTCCAAACACAGGCAGATCTCTCCCTCTCTCCTTCTCTCTCTCACACACAGCGCGACGTGGAATCGATTCGTTACACAATCAGACCTATTATATACCAAGAATAACTTCAGTATGAGTACAGGGCTGTACACATATTTTGCATATTGTTAAACGAGCCAAGGCTAGCTATTAAACTATCGATATGAATCGAAAATCTGGGACCCTGATGTAAACAAGACAAACGTCTTTCTCTGGTCTGCATCCCCTTAACAATTGTGTGTATTGAGCCGTACTGTATTGTACCCATTCTGCAATCTGTTAATAAAGTTCTCATTCATTCATTCATTCAAACATAGACGATATTGAACAAGCCATAATCCACGTATTTTCAATCCGAGAGAGCTGCAGTAGTTAAATCAATGAGCCATCGACATAGTCAGTGTGGTAAGTAACGTTATTATTGCATCCAAGATTGATACACGGCTGGCTAGGCAGTTGGTAGTCATAGTCTTGTGTTATAAAATAAATAAACAATCAGCAATGTCTCGCTTCATGAATGGCCAGCAGTAGTACTGCTCCTAAAAAAAACTATTTACAAACGTTAACGTTAAGCACAGAGAGAGAGAGAGAGAGAGAGAGAGAGAGAGAGAGAGAGAGAGAGAGAGAGAGAGAGAGAGAGAGAGAGAGAGAGAGAGAGAGAGAGAGAGAGAGACTCACTGTTTAGTTGAAACGTCCAGGGCAGGAGAGCTTGATAAACGTGTATAATCCGCCATATAGCTTGTTAGCCAAGTGTTAGCTGAGCTCGTTAGCACAACACTCAACAAGTACATTCCTTTGTCCATTTCCGCTCGAACAGACTGCAAACTACCTGGCGTTCTATCGCCATGCTCTAAGACAAACTCTAACCTTAACCAACTTTGAAAGAGTGCCTAAGCTTAACAGTCTAAAGAACTTGCAGTCACGTCTCGCTCTAAGACAAACAACCTAGACCAACCTAGGAACCAAGCTAGAAGCTAGAATTGGAACATTAGAAATTGGATTCGGCCAATCAGAGATCGTCTCTGTGAAATTCTGCCATGGAAAAAAATACTGGCGTCGGCCAATCAGAGAGCGTCTCCGCGAAATGCGGCTATGGAAATTCTTCACGGAAGTTCACGCTGCTGCCTAGACCGCTTCAAATCGCGCTCGGATTCCAACATAATAGTCATATTTCAACGCACAACGCCGTATGCACTGATTGGCTGTGACGGAGACAGCGATCAAACTGTGACGCGCACTCAGAGCGCTATCGCTTCTAGCCCGGGCGAGAAATACGAAAAAATAAAAAAAAACGTCACTTCCTGCTCATGAAAACGATGTTTTTTTAATTTAGATAATAACGTTATATTGTGCATTGGAAATACAAACATACTTAAAATGAGTAAATATTATTCATTTTAAACATGTTTATATTATTTATAGGGCTATAAAATACAAAAACGAAAAAGTTTTATTGTCTTCTTCTCTGATTTAACAGCAGCTGGCCAGCAGGTGGGTCGGCGCCCTTGCGCCCCTAGTGGCGAGCCGCCACTGGTTATAGCTCTACAAACAAGGTGATGCAGTCCTATCTTTTAAAGCGTGGCAGTGCTAGAGCGGGGCCCCATCTAATTCTCGGCAGTCAATGAGTTAACAGACAGGTAAGCAAGAATATAAGAAACATAATAAGAGAGCAGGGTGCGATCCACGAGGGGAGCTCGGTCCGCTATAGCTCCCCTAGATCAGACATCAGCTCCCCTGCAAACTTGATTTGCGATTTTTTGGGGGGTCTCTAAATTACTGAAAATAAATGCTACTTTTGCCATGCATTTCTCATTTTTCTGTAATTTTCTGTATCATCATCGTGTATAATAATAAACGTATGCTATTTTGGATGTATGATTAATGATTTGCGCACTAATTCACACGTAATATGGCAACATCAAGTTCAAGTTTCAAGTTTCTTTTATTGCCACACGGCCAGGCCGGTGGAATTTGAGCACGGTGCAGGTGGTAGCTGCGACAATACACCACATGGATGATGGAACACAACATAACATCAACAACAACATAACATAACATAACATAACATGCATAACATAACATAACAGCAGGGGGTGAAATTAGGATGAGTTGGAGTTGAGTAATTGTATGGCCTTGGGGAAGAAACTGTTGTTGAACCTAACCGTGCGACTACCTAGTGACCTAAACCTTCTACCAGAGGGGAGGAGTTGGAAGAGGTGATGAGCTGGGTGCAGGGGGTCACTGATGATTTTGTGTGCGCGTGTGATGGTGTGATGTTTGTGTATGGAGTCCAGGGTGGGGAGTGTGCAGTTGATGATTTTGGATGCCCTAACGATGATCCTGTCTAGTCTGTGTAGTGTGTGTTTGGGTGTGTTGCCGTACCAAACAGTGATGGAGAGTGAAATGATGTTTTGTATGATAGCTGTGTAAAATTGAATCATTAACGTCTTCCTGACCCTGTACTTCCTGAGTTGTCTTAAATGAAATAATCTTTGGTTGGCTGTTTTCAGTAAATGAGTGGTGTGATGATCCCAGTTGAGTTTGTTGCTGATGTGTGTTCCTAAGTATTTGAATGTGTCTGTGGCTGAAATGAGTTGGTTATTGATGAGCATGGGTGTTTTGGTGGGTGTGATTTTGCGAAAGTCAATAATGAGTTCCACGGTCTTGTTTTCATTGAGTAACAGGTTATGTTCTTTGCACCATGTGAGTGTTTGCTCCACCTCCAGCCGGTAGTCATCCTCCTTGTTGTTGGAGATCAACCCTAGGATGGGTTGATGCATGCTATTCTTGCAATTACCATTCGGAGCGCGGTGGCGCTGCAGCCTGCACGGCACACATCAAACTTGACCCACTTTGTATGTAACCTGTGCTGTGGCTGTTACTTGTTGACACAGACAGTGATCGTTTTGACAGCCAGTAAAATGTCTAAACGAAAACAAGTAAGCCTAACCAATTTTGGTTTCACGAAGACAGTGAAGCTGACAGAGCAGCAGGAGGCGGGAATCGGATCATCTACAGGCGCAATTACACCTGCGGCTGGTGCTGCTCCGGTGGCCGTGGGGACTATTATTAGTATTACAACGATCGGAATTTTTTTATCATGGAATGTGCTGTGGAAGCCCAGCCCAGACCGTCCAGACGGCCGGACGGTAAGTGAGTTGTCTACTCTAACTCTACTCTACCTACTACAGGCTACAGACTAGTAACGTCTGCGATTACACAGTCCGACTCCTGAGCACTCCTCGCTGAGAGGCGCGCCGCGCACCCCCCCCCCCCCCCCCCCGACGCGGCTCACCCAAAGGTCATGCTATGGATCGCACACTGTAAGAGAGTATTGTTGAATGAGGCCCAATCTCTCTCTCTTTCTCTCCATCCCCTCTCTCTATCCCTACTGTAGAGCATTCGCTATATGCCTTTTGATACACGGTTATAGCGGCCACCGTACCGGCTACTGTTTAATGTGCACTCTCGGTAGAGCCTGTGTTAAGCCATGTGTCGTGGTAATAAACATAATACTTTATAAAGTATTCCCTCCGTCTGGTCATTCAACACCTACCATACCTCTCATACTCTCTCTCATCAACCCTTTATCTCTGTCTGCTTCTCCTCTTTCTTCTTTCTGTGTTTCTCCTTCTCTCTCTCGCCATCTCTCTCATGCTCTGCTCTCTGTAACGTCTTTCTTTCTCTCTCTCCCCATCTCTCTCATGCTCTGCTCTCTGTAATGTCTTTCTTTCTCTCTCTCCACATCTCTCTCATGTTCTGCTCTCTCTAATGTCTTTCTCTCTCTCCCCATCTCTCTCATGCTCTGCTTTCTGTAACGTCTTTCTTTCTCTCTCTCCCCATCTCTCTCATGTTCTGCTCTCTCTAACATATTTCTCTCTCCCCATCTCTCTCATGCTCTGCTCTCTCTCTCTCTAATGTCTTTCTCTCTCTCTCCCCATCTCTCTCATGCTCTGCTCTCTCTCTTTAATGTCTTTCTCTCTCTCCCCATGTCTCTCATGTTCTGCTCGCTCTCTCTAACATCTTTCTCTCTCTCTCCCCATCTCTCTCATGCTCTGCTCTCTGTATCGTCTTTCTCTCTCTCTCCCCATCTCTCTCATGCTCTGCTCTGCTCTCTCTAACGTCTTTCTCTCTCTCTCCCCATCTCTCTCATGTTCTGCTCTGCTCTCTCTAACGTCTGTCTCTCTCTCTCCCCATCTCTCTCATGCTCTGCTCTGCTCTCTCTAACGTCTTTCTCTCTCTCTCCCCATCTCTCTCATGTTCTGCTCTGCTCTCTCTAACGTCTGTCTCTCTCTCTCCCCATCTCTCTCATGCTCTGCTCTGCTCTCTGTAACGTCTTTCTCTCTCTCCCCATCTCTCTCATGTTCTGCTCGCTCTCTCTAACGTCTTTCTCTCTCTCCCCATCTCTCTCATGCTCTGCTCTCTCTCTAACGTCTTTCTTTCTCTCTCTCCCCATCTCTCTCATGCTCTGCTCTGCTCTCTCTAACGTCTTTCTTTCTATCTCTCCCCATCTCTCTCATGTTCTGCTCGCTCTCTATAACGTCTTTCTCTCTCTCTCCCCCCATCTCTCTCATGCTCTGCTCTCTCTGTAACGTCTTTCTCTCTCTCTCTCCCCATCTCTCTCATGTTCTTCTCTCTGTAATGTCTTTCTTTCTATCTCTCCCCATCTCTCTTATGTTCTGCTCTCTCTAACGTCTTTATCTCTCTCCCCATCTCTCTCATGCTCTCTCTCTCTCTAATGTCTTTATTTCTCTCCCCATCTCTCTCATGTTCTGCTCTATCTGTAACGTCTATCTGTCTCTCCCTGCCCCCCCTCTATATATATTGTGGCAGATCTCACCCCCCCTCTCATGGATATGTGAAGGATGGGAGATACTTTTGCCACGGAAGGAGTAGTCAATTAGGTAGCTGATTAGTACTGATAGAACACACCTGCGCATCATTAGTCCACCCACATCTCACGTGCACACACCCAGACCCACACACTACAAAGCCACTAGGTTAGTTAGGAGTAAGTTGAGCGGAGGGGAGGTGTGAGGTTTGGTTCTTTCCCCACCACAGGCTTCTTAAAGTACTGTGATGATTGGTCCGCTGCTCACCCACTCGCTCTGTTCCTTTAAGATTTTCGGTTAATTAATTGCATTCTCCTCTCCACTCGCTTCTTCCTGTAGATGCCGTTTGATTGGTGCTCCCCCAACCACACGCTTGTCAATCTCATCCCGCAGCTGTCACAGCTTGTCATTAAGCATCCCTTTTGCTTTATATACCCTGATTCCCCATTTAGTGTTGTTGGATCGTTCTGATATATTCTCTGCATTTGCCGTTACCTTCCGTTCGCTGCTTTTCCCTGTGCTTTGCCTCCCAGGACTCTCGAGGAGTATTCCGTTTGGAGAACCTGTTTTCCCCGTTACGAAGCGCTCGCCCTGTATGATCTGCTCGCTTCACGCACAGCGCTCTGGTGAGTTTTTGCAAGACAGTCTTTGGACTCAATAATTTTTCGTGTGTGTAAACACTGAAGAGATCCTGTTTTTCGTTCAGACTGTCTCTCACCCTTTTTGCCTGTTTTGGATATGCATTGGGATTCATTATTGTTTGGACATTGCTCACTGTGTGTCTCACACCGAAGATTCTGTCACTGGATTTATTGTTTGGACATTGCTCACTGTGTGTTTCACACCGAAGATTCTGTCACTTGGATTATCTGCTTGGACAAGTTACTTCACCTGTCACCTGTCAGTTTCCAACTGTTCACTGAGCTAACCCGCTCTCTCTCTCTCTCTCTGTTCCGCTACCACCCCGGAGTTCATGCTGAGAGGATTCTGCAGAGCGGCTCTGACGTCACGTACAGATTCCTCAAACTTAACCCCCCCGGGAGAAGCTGCAGAGCAGCAAACATTCCTCAAATGCTTGTTTCCCAGTTTGTTTCTGTTCTCCACCAAGTTCTTTCTGTTACTCTGTAAAATAAACAAGCCCTAGATTTTGGCTAACTCTGAACTACTCTCTCTGTGCCGTTTGCGTTTGGGGTCGGTGTCAAACCATAACATTACGGTCCAACCAATATGACGACCCCAGCCGACACAGAGAGAGTCATAACAGCATTAGCAGGCCAGATTGAGTCAACCAAGGAACACAGCCTACAGCTAGATGCGGCTGCAGCTGCTGTACAGGAACTCCGAGAGCAGGTCCTGCTTATTCAGGGGTCCCTGGGGGCTCTGGCTAGCCAGCAGGCTAGTATTCTCCTCCACTTACAAGCGCTGAGTGAAACCATTAACACCTTGCTTATAACCCCACTTCCTTCAGCAGCCTCGGCCGGAGCATCACCCGCAGCCCTGGCAGGCCCCGCGCTTCCCGATCCCGCACCTCGGGAGCCCCGTCTCTCCGAACCACGGCTGTTCGACGGCAACTTCGAGGATTGTGCCACATTCATCATGCAATGTGAGTTGGTTTTTCGTCATCAACCCAGTCGTTTCACTTCAAGAGGAGCCCAAGTGGCCTATATGACTAATTTGCTCTCAGGCCGGGCAGCCCAGTGGGTCACTTCCTCCTGGGCAAGGGAGGCAGACTTCTGTTTCTCCTATCCAGACTTCGTGGCTGAGCTCCGCAGGGTGTTCCACCACCCAGCCCATGGTCTGGACCCTGGAGCCCGGTTGGGTACCTTCCAGCAGGGCAGCGGCGGGGTTACCGACTACGTGCTGGAGTTCAGACTGGCGGCTACGGAGAGCGGTTGGAACGACCAAGCACTTCATCTATCCTTCATGAGGGGGCTCAAGGACGCAGTCAGGGACCAGCTCGCGACCCGTGAGGAACCTGAGTCCCTCGAGGACCTGTTCAGCCTCGCCATTCGCATCGACGGACGCCTCCAGGAGAGAAGACGTGAGAGAACCCGACGGGGACCCCCAGACGTACCCCCCAAGTACCACGACCTCGAGGAGGTTTTCAGTACCCCAGACGTACCCCCCGAGGACCACGACCTCGAGGAGGTTTTCAGTGAGTCCAGGGCTCAGGTCTTTCCGCCTCACCGGCCTTACAACTGTGCCATCGACCTCCGCTCAGGGGCTCCC
Organism: Notolepis coatsorum; assembly: GCF_963971535.1. Lineage (NCBI taxonomy): Eukaryota > Metazoa > Chordata > Actinopteri > Aulopiformes > Paralepididae > Notolepis > Notolepis coatsorum. Next base: position 94,360,886 of record NC_140178.1, on the reverse strand, counting down.
TTTCCCGGCGGCCGCCTCTACAGTGCTGACCGTCCTGCCCCCTCCGTGACTGGTGGGTTTGTTCCCTCCCGAGCCGTGACCGAGGAGGAACCCATGCAGCTGGGACGCAACCGCCTTAGCCCGGCCGAACGGGAGTCCAGGCTCAGGTCCGGCCGTTGCCTCTACTGTGGCCCGGATGGACACCGTGTCTCCAATTGCCCTACCCGGCCAAGAAGACCAGGCTCGCCGGGACCCCGGGAGATCCTAGTGAGCCGTTTTTCCTGTTCCCCCACCCGTGCACCACCTAACCGTCTGGCGGACGTCACCCTAGCCTGGGCGGACCAGCGGGCGACGGTGGGTGCACTCATGGACTCTGGTGCTGATGAGAGTTTCATGGACGTTGGGTTTGCCACCCGGGCCAACATTCCACTTGAGGACCTCGAGCGGCCCTTGGAGGTCTTCGCGCTGGATCATCGCCGCCTGGCTGACGTCACTCAACGCACCTGTCCAGTCCTTCTCACCGTTGCTGGTAACCACGTTGAGAGGCTCCAGTTTTTCGTCACCAGCTCTCCTCTTGTCCCTGTGGTCCTGGGCAGGCCCTGGCTCGCGCTGCACGAGCCCCACATCGCCTGGTCCTCCGGTACCATCAAGGGGTGGAGCTCCTCCTGTCGTGCCCAGTGTCTTCAGGTGCCGTCCAGCCCCCTCGCCGGGTCCCAGTCCCCGTCTCCGGCCTCCCTCGCCGGTCCTCTGTCCCCGTGCCCGGCCTCCGCTGTCGGGCCCCAGTCCCCGTCTCCGGCCTCCCTCGCCGGTCCTCTGTCCCCGTGCCCAGCCTCCGCTGTCGGGTCCCAGTCCCCGTCTCCGGCCTCCCTCACCGGTCATCTGTCCCCGTGCCCGGCCTCCGCTGTCGGGCCCCAGTCCCCGTCTCCGGCCTCCCTCGCCGGTCCTCTGTCTTTGTCCCCCTCTCCAGTGCCCCTGATCGCCGGCTTCCTTCGGTCCCGTCCGGGCAGGCCGGGGCCGAGTGGGTCGCCGGGTGGCTCCCGTGGAGGGGGGAGTACTGTGAGGTTTGGTTCTTTCCCCACCACGGGCTTCTTAAAGTACTGTGATGATTGGTCCGCTGCTCACCCACTCGCTCTGTTCCTTTAAGATTTTCGGTTAATTAATTGCATTCTCCTCTCCACTCGCTTCTTCCTGTAGATGCCGTTTGATTGGTGCTCCCCCAACCACACGCTTGTCAATCTCATCCCGCAGCTGTCACAGCTTGTCATTAAGCATCCCTTTTGCTTTATATACCCTGATTCCCCATTTAGTGTTGTTGGATCGTTCTGATATATTCTCTGCATTTGCCGTTACCTTCCGTTCGCTGCTTTTCCCTGTGCTTTGCCTCCCAGGACTCTCGAGGAGTATTCCGTTTGGAGAACCTGTTTTCCCCGTTACGAAGCGCTCACCCTGTATGATCTGCTCGCTTCACGCACAGCGCTCTGGTGAGTTTTTGCAAGACAGTCTTTGGACTCAATCATTTTTCGTGTGTGTAAACACTGAAGAGATCCTGTTTTTCGTTCAGACTGTCTCTCACCCTTTTTGCCTGTTTTGGATATTCATTGGGATTCATTATTGTTTGGACATTGCTCACTGTGTGTCTCACACCGAAGATTCTGTCACTGGATTTATTGTTTGGACATTGCTCACTGTGTGTTTCACACCGAAGATTCTGTCACTTGGATTATCTGCTTGGACAAGTCACTTCACCTGTCACCTGTCAGTTTCCAACTGTTCACTGAGCTAACCCGCTCTCTCTCTCTCTCTCTGTTCCGCTACCACCCCGGAGTTCATACTGAGAGGATTCTGCAGAGCGGCTCTGACGTCACGTACAGATTCCTCAAACGTAACCCCCCCGGGAGAAGCTGCAGAGCAGCAAACATTCCTCAAATGCTTGTTTCCCAGTTTGTTTCTGTTCTCCACCAAGTTCTTTCTGTTACTCTGTAAAATAAACAAGCCCTAGATTTTGGCTAACTCTGAACTACTCTCTCTGTGCCGTTTGCGTTTGGGGTCGGTGTCAAACCATAACAGGAGGTTGGAGTTGTTGTTTATTGAGAGAGAGAGATTGTAGTATTCGGAGTTGTGAAGGTGAGAGGTAGTGAGAGGAGAGGTGAAGGCGAGTAGGTGTTCTTTGTGTACTGGACCCTGGACTGACTGAGAAACCCCCTTGTGTACTGACCATGGACCGGACGACTACCCTGAATAGTGAACAATCCCTTTCTGTCGGCGAGCCTGTTTTGTGTTTTTGACCCTTGGACTGAATCACAACCATTATTTTGCTTTTTCCCACTGGATTCTGCCTTGAATTCAATAAATACTTGTATTGATTGATATTGCTGTTGTGTAAACATTCAAATTTGTTTGTATTTGAACCGTGGCGAGTCTGAACCCCACCAGGCTCATCACAATATATATAACTCTATAGATCAGACCATTTATCCATAAAGAGCTGTATTTTTATTTATCTGTCCATTATTTATACATGTAAAGAAAGCACTGGACAAACAAGTATCCAGACTGGGAAGAAGGGGGGAGAGGGGAGCTGGGTAGAGAGGAGGCTGGGGCAGGGGTCCAGGGTGAGAGATAGTAGAGCAGGCTGAGGCAGGGGTCCAGGGTGAGAGGTAGTAGAGCAGGCTGGGGTGCAGGGTGAGAGGGAGTAGAGCAGGCTGGGGCAGGGGTCCAGGGTGAGAGGTAGTAGAGCAGGCTGGGGCAGGGGTCCAGGGTGAGAGGTAGTAGAGCAGGCTGGGGTGCAGGGTGAGAGGGAGTAGAGCAGGCTGGGGCAGGGGTCCAGGGTGAGAGGTAGTAGAGCAGGCTGGGGTGCAGGGTGAGAGGGAGTAGAGCAGGCTGGGGCAGGGGTCCAGGGTGAGAGGTAGTAGAGCAGGCTGGGGTGCAGGGTGAGAGGGAGTAGAGCAGGCTGGGGCAGGGGTCCAAGTTTGAGGCAGACAGGAGACAGAAAAGTAAAAAAGAAAGGCCAGACAGAAAGGCCCAGGAGATACCCTACCTGGGTACCTGGCAACCTGGTCCCCAAGCAGGAATCAAACCCAGGACCTGTTTGAAATGACAAACATAGGCTACAAATGGCAGTGTAATATGATGTACACTAGACAAACTGAATCTACCATCTGACAATGGATTGGAGTGGATGGAAAACCAGAGTACAGTACATATACTGTTGGGTTGATGGACTGATGGCAGGCAGGTGTGTAGACTGAGCAGGTGAATAGGAGGAACCATGATGAGGAGCGGAACAGGAATATGCCCATTGTAACTGAGGGGTACAATTCCCTGACTGTATTGATAAGTATGGTATCATTAAACCACTACCGCTTGATGTACTTTAACTTCTGGCCATACAGTACACGATATCTAAGTATGATGAACACTTTCCCACATATGAAATCAGGTCCACACAAATATAACAGTCGAAGGTTTAATATAGCAAAAGGTATATACAACATTCACTTAATTACATTTATGATTTGAATGCACTTGTAAGGCAAATTAGTATTCGTAGGCAAATCAACACTGAATGTCCAATCTCTGGTTACGCAGGAAGCAAGTATACAACCTGGTTCTTTAGGGAACTATAGCGATGGTACTTAAGGATTATAGCGGGATACTAAAGGGGTCCTGCTGGTTGTAAGTCAGTAAGGGGGGGGGGGGGGGTTTAGAGAGCCGTCAGCTGCATCCCATCTGGCCAACGATTCCTGGGGAGAATTCAGGTACAGAACACAGTGCCCGCAGGATCTTGATCCACAGATGAATACACTTGGGCCCTCTTGTAGACGGTAGCTGTAGGCTGTAGGTCCACAACGAAGGAGAAGCGAGGCGGCCTCGGTCTGGGTTGAGCGCCGTCTCACCTGGGCTCCTCTCGGGGGTAATTCCAACACTCACCGGCGTTGGCTGTTATCCGCTCCACAAATCAAAGCACCCAAAGCAAATAGATATTCCATGCCGTATAGGCTCAGCAGTCATCCGGGTAGGTAATCCAATGTGCAGGTCCACTCGTCCTCGCCCAGAACTCCTCGGATGAAAGCACCACGCGTGGTCTGCCCAGCCTGGTTAAGACTCTAGATAACGCGAGGAAACGATGGGGGTGCTGCTCACTTTAGAACTCTAACCGAACGATGCACCATACATAATAGACTATTATTAACTTAATAGAAATACGTCCCACTCGACGGTACAGTGCCAAACTATGACAATTCAGCTATGAATTTACACGAGGTCTCAATGCCTATTCTGGGGCCAAATAGGCCATACTGCACCACACGTGGGTCGTGGGTGAGGCTTCACGTCTGTTACTAGGTTGGAGGGTAAAGGACTAATGGACTAAAAGAAAGTTCTACTTTACTTGCGCCATATTTATATGCACGGTGAACAAATAGTACCATTCGTATTTCGGTAGCCGTATTCCTACGCGGAACCGGGGCTAGTTGGGACATGTTCGTCGGCACTATTGAACTTGACTCAAGGGGCTTGTCTGCTGGCGCCAGTTTCTTGTCCAATGAGAGAATGAACTATTATGGGCTGTAGTAGACTAAAGGGATATTCAGTGTATATGTACAAAGAATATACAAGGGATATCAAACGATATACAAATACTATTAAATATATATCCATAAATAAATATATATATTCGGTTTAATCTGATCCTTCACAACAGCCGCCCCCTAATTAGTCCCACCTAATTAGCTAAGCAGAGACAGATTAACCGCACTGTCTACCACTCAAGGTCCGCTGTAAGGGTCAGTCAACTCACAAAGTCGTGGGGTCATGGTCGTCATCGATAGTGTCTGGGAGTCTTGGCAGTTCTATTAGCCTCGCCACGGGTCGTGTGTAAGTCCGCCCTTGGACGAGCACTTCAGCTGCTCGGACCTTGCCATCGGCACCGGTGATCACTTTGCTTACGCGGCCAGCCGGCCACATAGCTCTGGGTAGTGACTGGTCGATAATCATGACGACTGTTCCTTCTGTCAAATTGTCTCTCTCTTTTACCCACTTCTGGCGGGTCTGTAGAGACGGTAGATAGTGGAGTAGGAAGCTATTCCAAAACTTGTCAGCCAGTACTTGACTGTACCTCCACATTCTTCGGCCGTTCGCTTCTTCAGGCCTGTACATTGTCTGGGGTAGCGCGGGGTCCAGCCGCACCATCAAGAGTGTGTTGGGGGTGACTGGGTCGACATCTGCTACATCACTTGAGACGTAACCGAGGGGCTTGGAGTTCAATACTCCCTCGATCTCCGTGAGGACTGTCATTAGGACTTCTTCCGCCACAGTCTGGGCCCCAAGCACGGCGTACAGGGCTGTCTTTATGGAACGTACTTCTCGTTCCCAGGTTCCACCGAAGTGGGGTGCGTTCGGGGGATTAAACTGGAAGTCAATCTGGGATGGAGCGAGGTGGGTCTTAAGTTCTGGGCCCATAGCTTGGAAGCTCTCTCTCAGCTCTCTTTCTCCGCCTTTGAAGTTTGTCCCGTGATCAGACAACAATGTAGACGGTTTTCCTTTCCGCGATGTGAATCTTCGGAAGGCCATAAGGAATGAGTCTGTGCTCATGGTTGGAAGGAGTTCGATATGTATCGCTCTGGTGGTCATGCATTTGAATACAATACCCCACCGCTTCTCGGTTCCTCTTCCTTTCTTTATATACAACGGGCCAAAACAGTCCATGCCTGTGGAGTGAAAAGGCTTGTCGCCGAGTCGGAGGCGACAGGGAGGTAGGTCAGCCATCCGGGGTATGCTGTGCTGCGCGCGCCACTTTCGGCAGTCTAGACAGGTTCGCTGGAAGCGTCGCACTGCTTCTCTCCCTTGAAGTATCCAATAGCGACGTCTGATCTCCGCGAAGACTCTCTCTGCTCCTGCGTGGTGCACATCCTCGTCGTATTTCTTTATGATCAGCTCTGTGACCTTGTGTCGGCTGTTCAAGACTATCGGGTACTTAACGTCATCCGGTAGGTCGGGGGCTCTCCGCAGACGACCACCCACTCTGATGAGATTATGGGCGTCACTCTCGGGTGCCAGGTGGAGCAGTCTGCTGTCTGATGGGACGGGCTTTCCTCCCTGTAGACAGTCTAGCTCATCGGGGAACGAGTCTCTCTGGGCTCGTTGTAGTAGAAGAAGTTCTGCTTCTTCGTAGTCAGCTGCTGAAATGTCAGTGGTGGGCTGAATCTCTGGGTGGTGCCACAGGAATGTCTTTAGCTGCGCACTCTGTAGGGTGAGGCAATGATCTATGTTGGGGTCTGTGGAGGCGACTGTGCTCAATCCACAGAACATAGGTTTCTTGTTTTCAGCCTCCTCTTTACTCGCCTCCCGTGGGGTGGGCGTAGGCCACTCTTCTTCCGGGAGCTTGAGGAACTCTGGTCCGTCACTGTAGATGTTGTGACGGGTGAGGTCATCTAGGGACATTCCCCGGGTGATGACGTCAGCTGGGTTGTGTTTGGTGTCCACATACCGCCAGCTTGCTGCTTCTGTTAACTCTTGAATCTCTGTGACTCTGACTCCCACGAAGACCTTGTATCTGCATGAATCAGACTTGATCCATGTGAGTACTGTCGTAGAGTCTGACCACAAGATTGTTCTTTGCACCGGGATGGTGAGTTCACGTTGGATTAACGTGGCTAGATGCGCTCCTGCTAGGGCTGCGCAGAGCTCTAGACGCGGGATAGATTGTTGCTTTCGTGGGGCTATTCTTGAGCGAGCCAGGATGAAAGCGGTGTGTATCTCTCCTCCCTTCTCTTGGGCACGCAAGTAGGCCACAGATCCATAGGCTACTTCGGAGGCGTCGCTGAAGACGTGTAGATCCATCTTGCATGTCTCTGGCCTCACTGTGGGTGGGAAGTAGCTGCGGCGTATGTTGACGCCTGGGAGTGAGCGGAGTTCCGTCTCCCCCTCTCTCCATGTGGAGGCAAGGTGTGCGGGTATTGGGTCGTCCCAGCCCTGGTCCTTGTCCCATAGTGCTCGTACAATCATCTTTGCCCTGGTGGTGTAAGGTAGAATACATCCCAACGGGTCATATTGTCTGGCGAGTGTTCTGTACACACTCCGTCTGGTGGTCGGTATCGCCGTCGACCTTCCCTGCTCCGTGGTCAGGGGTTTGTGTCTATAGTGGAGCGAGTCTGTTTTGAAGCGCCAGACTAGTCCTAGTGTCATTTCTTGGGCTTCTCCTGGGATGGTCGCCATCCAGGTCTCGCTACTGGCTGCCTTGTCCGCGGGGGAGAGGCTGCGCAATACTTGCGGGTCGCTGCTGGCCCACTGCCTGAGATCAAAGCCGCCTTTGATCAGGGAGGCGCGTAGCTTGAGTAGGAGAGCCTCGGCTTCTTCTTGGGTCGAAACGCTTTGTAAACAGTTGTCCACGTAGAAACTGTTCTTCACACTGTGTCGGACCTCTTCATCTGCTGCTGGGTCCTCTGCGACGTGTTTCTGCAGTGCAAATGTAGCACAGCACGGGCTGCATGTGGTTCCGAAGGGGAGGACTTCCCATTGGTAGATGGCTGGGTGCTCATCTCCGATCCTCTCTCTCCATAGGAACCGCAGTAGGGGCTTATCCTCCTCCACTAGTCTCACCTGCAGGAACATCCCTTTGATATCCCCGCTGATAGCCACCTTGTCCTGGCGGAAGCGTAGTAGCACGCCTAGTAGAGAGGGGCCGAGTGTGGGGCCGGGCAAGAGCTCTTTATTCAGATTCTGGGATCCGATCTGGTAGCTGCAGTTAAACACAATGCGATCCTTGCCGTTGTGGTGGACCTTGTGGTGCGGCACGTACCATGATTCGGTCGTCTGATCGGCCTCTTTAATGTCAATCTTCATTACGTGTCTCGCTGTGATTAGCTTCTCAATCTCAGCGCGGTACACACTCTCTTGAGCGGGGTCTTTGGCTAGGCGCCGCTCTGTGTTCAATAGATACCGCTCCGTAGCTTCTTTCGTGGCGTGAAAGGTGGGCATTCCCTCTCGCCTCAGGAGTGGAGTTGCGTATCTCATCACTCCGCCGACTGTGACTCTCTTTGTCCCTTGCTCGAGGAGGTTTATGGCGTAAATGTCTTCTTTAGAACGAATGTCTTTCTTTTCGTTCTTAAAGGGCATTGTCTCTAGTGTCCATAGCCTCTCGACATGCTGCAGGAGAGTGGCGTCTTCTTCTGTCACTCTGGAGTGGAGGCAGCTAGTGGCTGCTGTTCGGTTGAGAGATTTAGCGAGGGGGCCTTGTAGTGTCCATCCTAGGCGGGTCTCGACTGCTACAGGACAGCCTCTGGGTCCTGTATGGACCCGGTCTATCGGGACTATGAGGTCTGCATGGTCGGAGCCTATCAGCAGGGTCGGGGTGGCGCCGTCTATGAGCGGGATAGGTAGTTGACGCAGGTGCACATATTTATCCATCAGTTTGGCGATGGGGTAGGTGTACTGTGATAGTCCTATTTCTTGGCTGGTGAAAGCATTTGTAATCCTATACCGTCTCTCTGGCTGCCCGCTTGCTGCGATAGTGAAGGAGACATTCTCGCCTTTTATCGTCTTTAAATCTCTTCTTATTGTCCGAATCGTCATCTGGTTCTCGCTCCCCCGCAGTCCCAGCTGGGCCGCAGCGGATGCGAGGAGAAGGGTCTTCTCTGACCCGTCATCAAGGACGGCGTAAGTGTCCATGACTTTATCTTGGTGGCTCAATGTTACACGGACTACCTTTAAGAGCACCTGGGCGCCGCTGCTGCTGGCGGGGTCAATGTACATGACACTTGCCTTTGTGCTGCTCGATGGTGCAGGTGCAGGCTTTCTTCTGTTACTGTCGTGTAGGACATCTAGGTGGGCTCCGTCACACCGACTGCACCTCTTCTTTAGGCGGCACTCGGCTGCCATGTGACTGCGCGCACATCGGTAACAGCGCCTGTTGGACTTTATCCATTGACTCACTTCTTCTGCATTCATCTTCTTGAACAGGTCACATTGTGACAGCCAGTGTTCCTTCTCGCAGTACGGGCACACCATCTTCCACTTCTCTTTTCTCGAGGGGGTACTGTGGTTCTTACTGCTCGGTACTGATTCTGATTGGTGCATGACAGTCACTGATCTTCTTCCATCGTTTACTCTCCTAGGTCCCTCTCTGGAGCTTGGTGTGCTCCGCACGAATGTATCCAAGCGTAGGCTGCTGACTTCTCTCGTCAGGAAGTCGGCTAAATCGAGGAGGGATGGTTCGGGACCGTTAGGATCACGGTGGTCTCTTTGCCGCCTAAAGCGCTCTTGTCTGGCGGGCGGCAGCTTCTCTAAAATCCTCTCGACGTTAGAGTTGGCATATAGCTCGTGCATACCCTTTTCTCGTTGCGCTCCCAGCATCCCTACCAGGGACTGCACTTTTATAGACAGGTCGTCTAGTGAGCGATTGTCTGTTGCTGGGGGTAGGCGGTCAATATGCCTTATCTCTTGGATTACGTAATCCCATATACGTCCATATCTCTGGTCCAGCGCTGCTAGAGCCGCGGTGTATGGGGTCGTAGAGGTGGCATAGGCTAGCGCTATATTGTGCGCTCGGGGTACTTTCAGGTGCTTCAGTAATATTGCATACTTGTGGCGTTCGTCAACGACATCCACCATCATTGTCTCTAAGCACATCCGGAGCTCCGTGTACTGTGCTCGATTCTCATGGGTGAAGTCTGGAAACGTCGGTGTGCCAATGTATGACGCCGTGGATGGCTGGCACATCGGTGAGCGTTGGGAGAGAGGCCTCCTAGGCGAGTCTCCTCTTGCGCCTCTCTGTGGGCTGGTACTGGCAGGGTACCATGGCCCGCTGGTCCAGGTGCTGTTCCTCGGGGCTGGTCGTGCGTCATGCTCACCCGTGAATAGAGTCGGGGGTCTGTAGCGCAGCGCCGCGGGGGTATAGCCTGGGCTGTACTGGACCTCCTGGTCCGGTGGAGTACTGTGCTGTCGTCGGGCTTGGTTCTCCTCCTCTCCCTCTTCTTCTTCTGTCAGGTCCTCTAGATCCTGTAGTCGTTTATTTAGCCTCTCCGCAGTGTATGCTGCTCCTTCCTTGTAGCTGGGTCTCGCTTGGACCGGTCGGGGAAGGGGGTCTGCGGGGGGTATAGGCTCTCTCTGGTGGTCAAGTTCAGGGTCGCTTGGTCGGTTAGGGGATGCTGCCCTTGACTGTTGTCTCGACGAGGCCCTTGAACCCCTGGCGGAGGAAGAGGGTGTTGCCTTGGTGATCAGCTGCTCCATTAGCTGTGCTTGTAGTCTGTCGCGCTCGCCCTGTAGTCTGTCGCGCTCGGCTTCGCGCTGGATGAGAGCGATGTCGCGCTCTGCTTCTCTTTGGGCACCGTCAGCGGCGCGCTGGGTGTCGGACCGGTCTCTTGCCATATTCTCTTCCGTCTGAAGGCGTCTCATCTCCAGGCGTATGTGCTCTTCTTCGCTCCGTTGCTGTGTTTGGAGTCGATCGCGTTCACCCTGAAGTCGATCGCGTTCACCCTGGAGTCGATCGCGTTCGGTAGACCGCGATACGGCATGACCTCAATACCTTCTATGCGAGGTTTGATGCTGGTAATAACAACACCAGCTCACAAGCCTCGGCAATGGGGGGGGGGGGGTCGGCTGCTGATGGAGGCGCAGTGTTCAGGGTAACAGAGCATGAGGTGAGGCGGACCTTTAAAAACGTGAATATCAGGAAGGCAGCAGGTCCAGACGGCATCCCCGGCCGCGTCCTAAAAGTCTGTGCCGACCAACTGGCCCCAGTATTCACTGACATATTTAACCTGTCCTTAGAACAGGCTGTCATCCCCACCTGCCTGAAGAAGTCCACTATTATCCCTGTACCCAAAAAATCCAAGCCTGCTTGCCTCAACGACTACCGCCCTGTAGCTCTCACCTCCATAGCCATGAAGTGCTTTGAGAAGCTAGTAAAGGGCTACATCTGCTCCTCCCTCCCCATCAACATGGACCCCCTGCAATTTGCATACCGCCCCAACAGGTCCACGGAGGACGCCATATCCCATGTGCTGCACACAGCAGCATCACACCTGGACAAGAGGCAGGGGAACTATGTGAGAATGCTATTCATCGACTACAGCTCGGCATTCAATACCATAGTCCCCTCCATACTCATAGCCAAGCTCAGGGACCTGGGCTTGGGCTATGACCTCTGCCAGTGGGTCTTGGACTTCCTGACTGGCAGACCCCAGACCTCCTCATCCATCACCCTCAACATAGGGGCCCCCCAGGGCTGTGTTCTGAGTCCCCTCCTCTACTCCCTGTACACACACGACTGTGTGGCTCAGCGGAGTAGCAATACAATCGTCAAATTTGCTGACGACACAGTGGTGGTGGGCCTGATCTCTGCCAACGACGAGAGGGCCTACCTGGAAGAGGTCAAGGTCCTGGCGGGATGGTGCCAGGAAAACAGCCTCTCCCTGAACGTCAGCAAAACAAAGGAGATGATTGTGGACTTCAGGAGGTCGGGGGTCAAGGACTACAGCCCCCTCAGCATCGACGGGGCACCGGTTGAGAGAGTCAACAGCTTTAAGTACCTCGGAGCCTACATATCCGAGGACTTGACATGGACCACACACATTAACAGTGTTGTGAAGAAGGCACGACAACGCCTCTACTTCCTCAGGCGCCTAAGGAAGTTCCAAGTCAGCCAGAAGATCCTTAAGAACTTCTACTCATGTACAATAGAGAGCATCTTGACCGGCAACATCACCTCCTGGTTTGGGAATAGCACTGCACAAGACCAAAGCAGACTACAAAGAGTGACACGTTCAGCCGAACGCACAATTGGAGGGGGGCTCCCCACCCTCCAGAACATTTACTACAAGCGTTGCAAGGGCAAGGCTAAGAGAATCATTAAAGACTCCAGTCACCCGAACAACTGCCTCTTTGAACTGCTGCGGTCAGGCAAGCGATACAGGAGTCTCAAGGCGAGCACAGAAAGACTCAGAAGAAGCTTCTATCCCCAGGCCATCAGGCTGCTAAACGAACAATGAATGAACACTACACAACAACAACCACCAAACGCACATAGCACACACATCCACACGCACACACTCACTTTAAACAAACACACTGTAGCACCCACTCCACACACTTATAGCACACACCCACTTTAAACAAACACACTGTAGCACCCACTCCCCACACTTTATATTTATGGATGAAGGATTGCACTACAACTCGTACACCTTACTGTAAATTGTACCTAAAATTGTACCTCATCCCATTTCTGCTTTGCACTAGATAGTACTGTACATTAGTACACTGCATAGTATTGTGTATTGTATATTATATGGTAACTCAGAACATTGTACATATGTCTATACCGAACACTGTGACCTCATTTTCTTCTTCTAAATTCATGCTATATTATGTTATTATGTTATTTGATACTATCTTGTCTAGCACAGTCTCTGGAGCGTAACAGTAAGAAGCATTTTGTATGAAAGTATTCTGTACTTCTGTATGACAACTATTAAAGAACTAGAGGCTGTCAGGCTGACGAGGAACGCCTGTGACAGCATCTTCTCCGCCTCGCTGGGGGAAGACGCTTGTAGAGGTGAGCCGCTCCTGGCTGTACTCGTTGGGGAGTCCTGGAGCTCTATCTCCTCGGCGCTCTCCTCATCTTGTTCCGTGCAGGGTTCCACCTCTGGAGGGTTGTCTTCCTCCCGGAGCTGGTCGGGGACTACTTCTTCGGTATTGGCGGGGGGTAAAGGCATGTCTGTTCCCTCCTGGTCCCCACCGTGAGCTTGGTCAGTTACATTAGAACCCACTAGGGCCTCTGTGGTCGGGGTAACCTGGTCGTTAAGGTCAGACATAATTTTACTTTCTACTTTTACCGCGTTTACCGTCTGTAGAAGGCTAGGTAGTTGACTGACAGCGTAATCCTCTAAGTACTGAGGTGTCTGTCGTCTGCGCCGCGGGCGTTCTACGTTAGGAGGACCCTTTCGTGGAGTGTTCATCATAGGCCATTTCAATATTAATAACACTATATTAATATTACACTAGTTACCCTCCGGCTCGAAGGACCAATTGTAACTGAGGGGTACAATTCCCTGACTGTATTGATAAGTATGGTATCATTAAACCACTACCGCTTGATGTACTTTAACTTCTGGCCATACAGTACACGATATCTAAGTATGATGAACACTTTCCCACATATGAAATCAGGTCCACACAAATATAACAGTCGAAGGTTTAATATAGCAAAAGGTATATACAACATTCACTTAATTACATTTATGATTTGAATGCACTTGTAAGGCAAATGAGTATTCGTAGGCAAATCAACACTGAATGTCTAATCTCTGGTTACGCAGGAAGCAAGTATACAACCTGGTTCTTTAGGGAACTATAGCGATGGTACTTAAGGATTATAGCGGGATACTAAAGGGGTCCTGCTGGTTGTAAGTCAGTAAGGGGGGGGGGGGTTTGGAGAGCCGTCAGCTGCATCCCATCTGGCCAACGATTCCTGGGGAGAATTCAGGTACAGAACACAGTGCCCGCAGGATCTTGATCCACAGATGAATACACTTGGGCCCTCTTGTAGACGGTAGCTGTAGGCTGTAGGTCCACAACGAAGGAGAAGCGAGGCGGCCTCGGTCTGGGTTGAGCGCCGTCTCACCTGGGCTCCTCTCGGGGGTAATTCCAACACTCACCGGCGTTGGCTGTTATCCGCTCCACAAATCAAAGCACCCAAAGCAAATAGATATTCCATGCCGTATAGGCTCAGCAGTCGTCCGGGTAGGTAATCCAATGTGCAGGTCCACTCGTCCTCGCCCAGAACTCCTCGGATGAAAGCACCACGCGTGGTCTGCCCAGCCTGGTTAAGACTCTAGATAACGCGAGGAAACGATGGGGGTGCTGCTCACTTTAGAACTCTAACCGAACGATGCACCATACATAATAGACTATTATTAACTTAATAGAAATACGTCCCACTCGACGGTACAGTGCCAAACTATGACAATTCAGCTATGAATTTACACGAGGTCTCAATGCCTATTCTGGGGCCAAATAGGCCATACTGCACCACACGTGGGTCGTGGGTGAGGCTTCACGTCTGTTACTAGGTTGGAGGGTAAAGGACTAATGGACTAAAAGAAAGTTCTACTTTACTTGCGCCATATTTATATGCACGGTGAACAAATAGTACCATTCGTATTTCGGTAACCGTATTCCTACGCGGAACCGGGGCTAGTTGGGACATGTTCGTCGGCACTATTGAACTTGACTCAAGGGGCTTGTCTGCTGGCGCCAGGTTCTTGTCCAATGAGAGAATGAACTATTATGGGCTGTAGTAGACTAAAGGGATATTCAGTGTATATGTACAAAGAATATACAAGGGATATCAAACGATATACAAATACTATTAAATATATATCCATAAATAAATATATATATTCGGTTTAATCTGATCCTTCACAACACCCATATATGATCACAGGAAGCTGCTGAAATTAGAGAGAGAAGAAGAGAAAGAGCAAGAGCAGAATGGGAATAAGTGGGAAGATGATTAGGACTAGACAGAAGTTGGGATTTTGACTTGCACTGCCCAGATAATTTGCTTTAAACAAACTTGTCAAGACTTTTGCACAGTATATACAACCTTTTCATTTTGTCATTCAGCTCCAATCCCATGTTGCTGGTCAATCAAAGATGTGAATGACCTGAGAGAACTGTTGTTCCCAAAGGGAGGCACTGAGCAGATCATTGGTGATACTGTATCTAATGGCAGCAGTAGTCCTTTGTTTTGGTTTGGAATTGTTTTGCAAATCAATTTCCTATATCAATGAGAAAATCATGCACGTCTTTGGTAAATTAAACCCGCATGCCTTTGAAACTAGAGTGCTGTCTAATTCTAATACATTGTTCTTTCTAAATATTAATAATTCTTTCCAGATAATTTGTTAGTACATTATTTGAGAAACGATTTACCCAAGCCTAAGTGGGTAAATCCTGCTCACTTGAGCCCTCATTTATAATGGCAATCAATCCATATTACACACCCTCATGCATCTGTCCGTGTAATTAGTCCTGGCGTGAGCTGCTATATAGCTTTGTATAGCTGGCACTAACTACAGTGTTAGGCATTCAACTTAGTCAGCCATAAATGCACATTCATGTCAGATGCTTTGGATAAAAGTGTCCACCAAATAGCATAAACGGTCGGGGCCCAGAAACGTGTTAACACGTGATAGGCACCCAAAGTGTTAAGTACAGCTGAGGCCGTAAAACAAACCTGTGTCTCTTAAACACAGGTTTATATGATGTGGGTGCAGGGGCGTAGGTTTGATTTGAGCTTTGGTAGGGACGCTTAATATTCATTTGCACTAATTTGAGTGTAAATACAGTTTTTCTGAGCTACTAAGAGCATCAGAGGATCCTGATGAGTGTTTATTTAATTAACCTCCTGAACTGATGCATGTGGCCTACATGTGCCCTTGCTGCATACAAATTGATAGCAAATTGGGTCCACAAAAACCTTACCAAACCGGCTGTGACAGAGCCGGTGAGGAACTGAAATTGATTGATTGAAAAGTTTATTAACAGATTGCAGAATGGGTACAGTACAGTACAGCTCAATACATACAATTGTTAAGAGGATGCAGACCTGAGAAAGACTTTCGTCTTGTTTCCATCAGGGTCCCCCATTTTCAATTCATCATATGACACACATGACATACAGATAGACAGTACTGCTACATCTATACATTTATGACATACCAGATTTTCAAATACAGTACTGTTTGTGATACAAAAAAATCCAGAAGAAGAGTATATACATTTGACATAGAAACTGTGCATTGGGGGAGGTTGGGTAGGTGGGGTGGGGCTGTACATTGGAGGTGGGGGGGGGGGGGGTTGGGTAGGGGGGGGGGGACACACTGTACATTGGAATACTGACATACATTTGACATGTAAACTGTACATTGGAGGAGGTTGGGTAGGTGGGGTGGGGTTGGGTGGGGCTGTACATTGGAATACTGACAAAGCCATGCTTGGTCTTTATTGTACAACTGGGTTAGGACATTTGTAGGGGCCAGTTTTGAATTGCAGTCTCCCGTAGGTGTTCTTTGAGAGTGTTTTTGAAGGTGGGTAGTGATTTACATTCCTTTACAGCTTTGGGTAGGGCGTTCCACATTGTTGTGGCATAATTGCGAAACGTGTTTAGTCCCTTGTTTGAGCCGAATCTGGGTTTTACATGATTTGTGGAGCTCCCTCTGGTGTTGTGATCGTGGTATTCACTGACCTTTGGGAAGTATTTTGACATGTACATGGGTACCTTGGTCGTGTAGTGTATCTTGTAGACCAGGCCCATTGCAAGTTGCTGTACTCTGTTGTCTACTCTAAGCCATCCTAGGTTGGCAAAGTGTGCAGGGGTGAGGTGGGTTCTAGGAGTCAGGTCAAGCAGTAGTCTGACTAGTTTGTTTTGAGATGTTTGTAATTTGGTTTTTAGTGCCTTTGAGGTGCTTTGGTACCATGAGGTGCAAGCATAGTCGTAGTACCCTTGAATGAGTGCTCCTGCCAGAGTCTTCAGGGTATTCTTGTTTACCAGGGAGGAGATCCGGTACAAGAATCGAGTTCGTTGATTGACTTTTTTTATTACATTGGATGCCATTTTGTCACAGGAAAGATTAGCCTCTAGGATGGAACCCAGGTAGGTAATTTCATCTTTCCTTGTGACAATATTGTCACCCACTGTAACTGAGAAGCCGTCTGTTTTGCTGAGTTTGTTATTTGAACCGAAGAGAATGGACTCTGTTTTGCCCATGTGTAATGATAGTTTGTTGTCGACGAGCCATATGCAGATTTTGCCTAGTTCCGAGCTGAGGGTTTTTTCAACCTGTAACTTGTTCTTGTCAGAGACCAGCAGGGCTGAGTCGTCCGCAAACAGGAACAAGTTGCAGTCACAAGCTGACGACATGTCATTTGCATAAATTAGGAACAGTAGTGGTCCTAGTATGCTTCCTTGTGGAACACCACAGTTCACTGTGAGGGGGGGGGATAGGGTACCGTTTACCTCCACCATCTGTTCTCTCCCCTCCAGGTAGGATTGTATCCAGCTCACTGATAAACCAATTGCTTTTAGCTTGTCAATCAGAATGGTGTGATTGACAGTGTCGAAGGCCTTTTGTAGGTCTAGCATGACCATGCCGCAGTATTTGCCCGCGTCCACCTCTTGCTTGATGTGGTCGTTCAAATAGAGAAGGCATGTGTCAGTGGAGTGGGATGTTCTGAAGCCAGATTGGAATTCGTAGATTAGATTTTTATCCGTAAGGTACTTTTCGACCTGTTCGTATACTATTTTTTCCATGACTTTCGAGATGGATGTAAGGATAGAAACAGGGCGGTAGTTGCCTGGGTCTAATTTGCTGCCCTTTTTGTGCAGGGGTGTTACTCTCGCTATTTTGAAGTCCTTGGGGACGTGTCCCTGTTTTATGGAGAGGTTTATTATGTGTGTGATGACTGGGGTGATGGCGGCTGCTGAGTCTCTGAGGAATTTGGAGGGGATGTTGTCATGGCCAGTGGCCTTGTTCGGTTGGAGGGCGCTCAGTTTATTGAGTACCTCATCTGTAGTTACCATTTCCAGTTTGAAATCGTCTTTGTGGACGCCTAGGTTCTTGTAGTATGCTACTATGTGTTCTACCCCATACTGCCCTGAGTGGGAGGGGAGTTTGTTTACCAGTGTTGTGGCTATGTTTGTGAAGAAAGTGTTTAAGTAATTGGCTACATCCAGTTTGTCTGTGATGAGCGTGTTGTCCGTCTTTATGTTTATGTTTGAGAACCTGGTTTTAAGTTTTTTACTGCAGCCTAGTTGATTATTGAGTAATTTCCAAAGTTCACGTGGTTTATTTTTGTTTTCCTCAGTTTTGTCATTGATGAAATTTTTTTTTGCAGTTTTTATCATGGAGTTTACGACATTTCTTAGTCTGTTTCTTTCTAGTTTGAGTTCAGTCACGTGGGCTTGGAGTTCACTGCTCGTGCTTTTGGTAAGCTTTGACTGACTTTTATGAAATTCAGAGAATTTTTTGTCTCTGGCTTTTCATAACTCATTGGGACAGAGGGGAGGGAGGGAGGAAAGTCCAGGTTCTTGATTGGATATTGCAGATAATAGCTTGATGCAAGATGTAGCACTGAACGGCACAGGAAGTCCTTCATTCCAACAGCCATCAGACTTTATATTGCATCATTATGCCTCACTGCATCACTGAGCACAGGGTGACAGTTAATAATAATAATAATCTTCATTTATATAGCACCTTTCATACACAGAGTGCAACTCAAAGTGCTTAACAGAGACACGTCTTCTTTAAACAAGCCAAGAAGAAAAAACACAGTAAGTCAAGAAAAAAAAAGAATACCATAAGGTGCATAAACTCAAAATAAATAATAAATACATGCATGCATGCAACACTCCCAGACGTACCCCATGCGAAGGTAAGGAAAAACTCACTCAAACCTAACAATAGGAAAAAATGCACCACAGGCAATGTGGAGGAGAGAAACCTTAGAAGGGCCAATTCAAGGGGGGATCTCCCTTCTTAGATGTCGGTGATATTAGTGTTGCATGTTGCATTAAAAACAGGCGAACAGCTGGTAAGCATGCACCCATGTGTGTAGTGAAACACAGATGAGTGCATGCGATAACAACTGAACATTTTATAAGATTAAAGATAGAGCTGATAGCGGATCTAGTTGAGGCCCAGGCCAGGGGTGCGTCCTCCCGGGACGTTCTACACTCTGGTCATCACTCCGAGACAGCCGAAGACAGGAAGACAGGGGGCGATGCAGAGAGGGTCACATCCTCCCGGTCATCACGGGATGCCAAACATTCATCACTACGAGACAGCCGGAGATAGGGAGACAGGGGGGCACGCAGAGGGGGGTCGCATCCTGGGTGGGTGTCATCACGGGACGTCCAGCACTCCAGTCATCACTCCGGCCGGAGATAGGGAGACAGGGGGGCACGCAGAGGGGGGTCGCATCCTGGGTGGGTGTCATCACGGGACGTCCAGCACTCCAGTCATCACTCCGGCCGGAGATAGGGAGACAGGGGGGCACGCAGAGGGGGATCGCATCCTGGGTGGGTGTCATCACGGGACGTCCAGCACTCCGGTCATCACTCTAGGACAGCCACTCACAGGGAGACAGGGAGACGGGAAAGGCGTTAGACTGCACGCGTGATTGTGATGGTGATGGGCGAACATAGCAATAGATATATGTGGTAGGCATATATGAAGTAAGCATATTTTGTGAATACAATATAACAGTCAGTTTTGAGGAATTGCCTCCTTGTAGGTGAGTGACACTGCTGGCCCGATGAGACTGACCGCACAGCATGTCAGGGACAGAGAGTACAGATATGAGAGGCCTTCTGTACGTTTTAAGGGGTTGTTTCCTTATAGGTGAGTGACAGTGCTGGCTTGTCAAAGTCACAGATTACCATCTTCCTGGACTTTTACTTTTATTTGTAGACCGACATAGTACAATTTTACACTTACTGTATATTCTGGATATTTTTACTGTATATTTTATATTAGAATGTAACATAGGACATTTTATATTAGTATATTTTATATTAGAATGTAACCAGGGCCGCCTGGGAGAAATGCGAGGCCCTGTGCGAGATTTAAACGCGAGCCCCCCCCCCCCCCCCCCCCCCCCCCCCCCAAAAGGTAAAAAAAAAAAAATATATATATATATATATATTTTTTTTTTTTTTTTTTTTTTTTTATATAGTCAACATATTCTTAAATAATAGCGCTGCCCGAGGCGGGGCATGATACAGTCAACATATAGCAAGAGAGAGAGCGAGAGTGAGCTCCCTTTCTACAGTCAATATACAGTGTACAGAGAGAGAGAGAGAGAGACACACATTGGAAAGAAATTGAAATGCTATTTGGCCCTAAACAGAGCGTACACAGTGGCAGAATACCTGAGCACTGTGACTGAAGATCCTTGACTAGGTACAGACTCAGCGAGCACAGCCTAGCCATCGAGAAAGGCCGCCATAGGCAGACTGTGTGTGTTAGAAAGAGAGAGAACGAGAGCATGTGTGTTTGTCGTGTGTGTGTGTGTTAGAGAGAGAGCATGTATGAGAGATCCAAAAGGACAAAGATCAACACTTAAATCCAAAGAGAGAGAGAGAGAGACACATTGGAAAGAAATTGAAATGCTATTTGGCCCTAAACAGAGAGTACACAGTGGCAGAATACCTGAGCACTGTGACTGAAGATCCTTGACTATGTACAGACTCAGCGAGCACAGCCTAGCCATCGCGAAAGGCCGCCATAGGCAGACTGTGTGTGTTAGAAAGAGAGAGAGAGAGAGAGAGAGAGAGAGAGAGAGAGAGCATGTGTGTTTGTCATGTGTGTGTGTGTTAGAGAGAGAGCATGTATGAGAGATCCAAAAGGACAAAGATCAACACTTAAATCCAAAGAGAGAGAGAGAGAGACACACATTGGAAAGAAATTGAAATGCTATTTGGCCCTAAACAGAGAGTACACAGTGGCAGAATACCTGAGCACTGTGACTGAAGATCCTTGACTATGTACAGACTCAGCGAGCACAGCCTAGCCATCGAGAAAGGCCGCCATAGGCAGACTGTGTGTGTTAGAAAGAGAGAGAGAGAGCATGTGTGTTTGTCATGTGTGTGTGTGTTAGAGAGAGAGCATGTATGAGAGATCCAAAAGGACAAAGATCAACACTTAAATCCAAAGAGAAGAGGGTCTATACCAGAGAAACCAAAGCAGCAAGGAGCCAATGGCCGACATCAGCTAAATAGGCTAGCCAGGTACTGTGACACCAGGCCACACACAGCTTTGGCCAACGGCCCAACGCTACCCAAGCTACACAAACGACCAAGACATTCACACACAGCACATGTCGTATCTCCAAATGTTGTGAAGTAGCATATGTTTTGCCTGGAAAAAAACATCGTTATTAACAAAACATTCGGGAGGGGAAGGAAGGAAGAGTGGGGTAATGTCATGACATTTTCATTAATCTTACCTGCACCAAGGAACGCAGGGCGAAAGGCCGCAACACAGGTCTCCACGTTGACGAAAGGCCTCTCGCTGGCGGGACAAAAATAAGCCAGAACCCCCTGCTATTCTCACGGCTAATGTCAATGGTCGTAGCACAAGCTAACAGCTAACTCTAGCCTAGGCTAACTGATACGTTAGCTGCCGGCTGCGCACGTTACTTTGATGCTATCAGTTAGCCAGTTAGCTCAACCCGGCTATCGCTAACCATTAGCTAACGCACTACCACTGAAACTACAACATGAGAAAATCAATACAGGCGCTGACACCAGGCCACACACCGTTAGCTACTAACTCCATACTACAACAGGCTACAGCTAGTCAACCAGTTTGGCTCCAGAGAGAGAGAGAGAGAGAGAGAGATCCACGGCGGGAATATAATAGGTTGCATGAACTCACCATAACGCAGTATCAATGGTAAAGTTGGAAGGAGACTTTCTTGGCCCACGGTGTAATTTCTTCTGATCCATGCTGCTTTTGAAAAGACATCCACTCGCTCCTCTGAATAGCGCTGAATTAGATCATCCCTGTACCTCGTGTGTCCGAGAAGAGCCCGGAAACACTATCCTAAAATCTGTAGAGCAGCAAAGCCGCAGAAACCGGAACACTGCAGTCTGCAGAGCCGCAGAGGCCCCCCTTCCCGCGAGGCCCTGTGCGACCGCACTGCTCGCACACCCCCTGAGGCGGCCCTGAATGTAACATAGGAAATGTATATCCCGGACCATATTTTATTCTTAGGCTTATTTGTATTCTTATTCGTGACTTTTTGTTTTGTCTACCTAAATGTTTACTGTTTTGTAACAGTCCCAGACTAAGTCCTGGCTGGGGCTGTGAGGACAGGATGAACAGTGGTCTCATGGTGCCATCTAGCGGGCACCACCAGACAGGGTTTCCGTTAGAATATTTTTTTGTCGGTCTGAGTGTCCGGTAGATTTCAATCTACCGGACAAATGGGATCAATTCCGGTCAGAGTTTATTGAGCTTAAAAACAATTGATAGGCCTATATAAAGAATGACATCCTCAAGGCATTTATAATATTTTACCTTAAAACTAGGCTACTTTTGCGTATATACAGTCATTAATATATTCCAAATAAAATAAGTCCCTCGAGACTTCGTGCTACTGCTGACTTGAGGTGTTGGTGGGCAGTCTGCCCGACATTAATAAACAGCAGTCTGTTATAATCACATTTTTATGAGCTAACGAATTCCGTTATATTGGACATTTGTATTAATTATATCAAGCGAAGAACTGAGAAATTTGGCAGAGGGAGACGGCAACATTATCGTGGGTTTGCTTGATGTATATCTCCACCTCCCAACGACTTGGTGCTGGTCATAATGTCCGGTGAAAATAATTCCCTCTAAGCACAATTTGATTATTTGAATTGTATTAAAATAGGCTAAAATTAAATAGCCTATGCGATGAACGAAACAATCATTACATTTGTTTCATCGTTGCTTCACCAAGCATGTCTAATAACAGCGGAGCTTGCTGCTGCTAGATTTGCGAGAAGCATGCTGCAGACCCGCAGAGCAGCGGTGTTTTCAGGCCCGGTCTGGGGACCGCTCAGCAGCGCCCCCCACCCAACAGCTGAATTGCCAATGGCTGAATTGGAGTACTGCACTGTGCCGGCAAAGCTGGTGGGTTCTGTGGGTCTGCAGAGCATGCTTCTCGCAAATCTAGCAGCAGCAAGCTCCCGCTGACAACAGCGTTGTCATTATTAGACCTGCTTCGTGAAGCAACGATGAAACAAATGTAATGATTGTTTCGTTCATCGCATAGGCTATTTAATTTTAGCCTATTTTAATACAATTCAAATAATCAAATTGTCCTTAGAGGGAATTATTTTCACCGGACATTATGACCGGAGAGATTAAATATGTCGGACTTCAACAGATTTTGCCGGTCAAATACCGGTAATTACCGGACAACGGAAACCCTGCCACCAGATGGTGCAGGCCATTATTTTGTGTTGGATAAATGTAATTGATTTGATTTCCTCGTGTATGTTGTCCTGGGCTCTTCCTTCCCTTGTTTAAATGTCGTCCTCCTGTCTGGTTGTTGTTTGTGATATTGCTTTGGTTGTTGTTTGTGATATTGCTTTTGTGTCTAGTTTGGTGTTTAATTGTTTCTGTTGCAACTATTATATAGATAAAATACATTTTCATTACAGACTCATAAAGTAAAATATAATACACACACATAGTTAATTGGTGATAACGTTTTGTTTTATTTGTTTCATTTACTTTAATGACAATGAAAGTGCAATGCTTGTTCGCCAACAAAATTAACACATTTGTCTTTCAGCAGCACGCAAGAGTGGACAGCTCCTGCCAACACAGTGTCTAAACACTGCAGCCGTGCTGAATTGCTTTGATTACTGTATTGGAACCAGCTGCGATATATGTGGCGTGGCTCGTCGAGCACACAGAATGTAAAAAGACTTTGAACTGAACTGAACTGAAAGAAAACGAACTGAACTGAACTAGAAATTGTAACTAATAGAAAATAAAGGACCTTAAGATTTGATTCAAAAGAAAAGCAACGACTGGACATTCCTGTTTTCATCTTTGTAACAAAAGCTGGTGCCGAAACCAGGGAAGAACAAAGAAAAGAAGTGCTTTGAAGACAAAGAAGGATCAAGGGAATGTACAGACATGCCTACAGCAGCGATGTCCAAGACACAACTAAAGAAACTACTTCTGAAAAGAGGGGTGGTAAGGACTGCGATAACTAAATTAATCAATGTGATAGATGAGAAGACAAGAGTGTCATTAGAAGATGTGTGGATTATGAAGAAATATTGGACATGCTTGTGGAAAAAGAAATTGCATTGAAAGCCTTGAACACAGAAATTGAAGACGGAATTGAGGAAGAGGATTTTGAAGATGAACTTGAGGGTGTGCAACGATATGAAGAGGATATATGTGTGCGTAAAACCAAATTGAAAAATGCTATGAGAAGAAAAGAAGATGACCGTTCATCAGTGGGCTCCAACAAGGGATATGGTTTTGCAGTCAAACTCCCGAGACTGATCATTGACAAATTTAATGGAGAAATTAGCCTATGGCAAACATTCTGGAGCCAGTACGACATGGCAGTTCATAGAAACCCAGACCTCAGCAAGGCTGACAAGTTTAATTATCTAAAGTCCTATCTCACGGGAAGGGCTGCAAACGCAATCACGGGTCTCGCATTAACCAATGAAAATTATGATGCTGCGATTAAAATGTTGGAAAACAGATTTGGACGAAAGGATCTTTTAATCAATGCCCATATGAATAAGTTATTAAACTTGACCCCAGTTAAACGTGCAAACGACACAGTCGCCCTACGAAAACTATATGATGAGATCGAAATACAAGTCAGAAGTCTGTCAGCGCTTCAAGTCGTCTCTGAAATGTTTGGTAGCTTACTCTGCCCTATCCTAATGAAAATGGTGCCAGAGAGCATAACGCTCGCGTTCAGCCGTCAAAGAGAGGAAGACGACATGTTGGAAGTAAATGGCTTAATGAAATTCCTGAAAAGAGAAGTTGAAAGCCGAGAAAGAACGGCAAACTTGATTGATCTGAACCCACAAATTGACAAACCAAATTATGAGCAAAGACATAGGCCTACCGCAGCCTATAGATCGTCTACCGCTGCATTATATACGGGAGCGCCACAGAACTGCATATTTTGCAACAAAGCCAACCATATATCCAAACACTGCACGGAAAATACAGTCGAACAAAGAAGAGAATTCCTTAAAAGACAAGGACGTTGTTTTGTGTGTTTGGGGACAGGACATATGGCCAGAACTTGTAAGGCGCAGGTTTCATGCGAGAAGTGTGGCCGGCGACACCACAAAGTAGTATGCGCTCAACCCCATGATATGCGCCCTTATGAACCAAGACAGCGCGTAGCGCGACAACCTACAAACCTACAAACTGACACTACCGTCGGATATAATTCGGGCCATAATAGCAATGTTTTACTCCAAACAGCAACAGTGTGGTTGGTTGGCCAAAACGCAACCAGGAGTAAATTGACCAGATGCCTGTTGGACGGTGGGAGTCAACGTAGCTTTATAAGAACAGAATTGTCACGCAAACTAAATCTACCGGTAATGGGCTCCGAGGTAATACAATTACACACGTTTGGCAGCCTACAACCAAAACGAGTGCATTGCAATAAAGTACGGGCAAAATTATCCGATGTAAGAAATGGCCAAACAATCGAAATTTAATTACTGGAATCACCACAAGTGTGCACGTCACTAATGAGTGTACCCGGAGAGCCATTACGCACGGAGATGGAAGGAAAAGGAATGCTGTTGGCCGACGTAAAGGTCCACGGAATGGAAAATCAAGACGTGGAAATATTAATCGGATCCGACTACTATTGGAAAGTGGTCTCTGGGAAGATTGAAAGACTACAAGATGGACTAGTGGCAGCCGAGAGCAGCTTCGGATGGCTCATTCAAGGCACGGTAACTACAATGCACGTCAGCACCATAACCAACGTTGGAGTGATGCATGTCAATGTAGATAATAAAACACTGTCTGAACAGTTGCGTTTATTTTGGGAGCTAGAATCCCTGGGAATCAACCCTGAACTAGAAACTAAGTTGAGCGCCAATGATGAAATTGCCCTGAAACAATTCAAAGAAACCATTACGCACAACAGAGAATGTTATGAAGTGCAACTACCATGGCGCACAGATACTTTGAAACTGTCATCCAACTACAGAATTGCAGAGAACAGGTTTCAACGTCTGATGAGAAGATTCAAACATGATGGTAAACTCTTCACAAGATACAATGAGGTGATCAATGACTACTTGGAGAAGAAAATCATTGAACCAGTCGAAACCAATATTACCGGTAACCCATTGTACTACATGCTATTGTGAAGGAGGAACGCGCAATGACAAAAGTCAGGATTCGATGCGTCGTCACATGATGGAAATAGTGACTCACTTAATGACTGTCTATTAACTGGGCCCAACTTGAACCCTGATTTATTGAGTGTTCTATTGAAATTCAGACAACACAAAATTGCTTTCATGTCGGACATTGAAAAGGCCTTCCTACAAATCTCAATAAACCCGACAGATCGAGACGCATTGAGGTTCCTGTGGACAGACAAGACACCTCATACAGAGAATGAAAACGAACATAATGAATGCATAATGAGGATGACAAGGGTTCAATTTGGCGCGACTGCCAGCCCATTCCTGCTGTCAGCAACTATCAGACATCATCTGGAGGGATTGGAGTCAACATACCCCTCTACGGTAAAAGCATTAAGAGAAACTCTTTATGTGGATGATTTCATAAATGGAGCGGATACAGTAGAAGATGCATACAAGTTGTATAAAGAATCCAAAATAATCA
Organism: Notolepis coatsorum; assembly: GCF_963971535.1. NCBI lineage: Eukaryota > Metazoa > Chordata > Actinopteri > Aulopiformes > Paralepididae > Notolepis > Notolepis coatsorum. The sequence continues at coordinate 94,334,481 of NC_140178.1, read as the reverse complement.
TGGACAAGGCTGCGATGAAGATGTGTAAATGGAAAACTAATTCACCTGAACTACAGAACAAACTACAGGAAACGAAATTGGACCAAAATGCCCCAGTCAAGGTTCTGGGAATGACGTGGAGAACGACATCGGACGATTTTATGTTTGATCTGACAAGTATTCTACGAGAATCAAAAAATACAAAATGCACAAAGAGGACAGTCCTGCAAACAGCCGCCAGGCTATTCGACCCTATCGGGTTCCTGTCACCATTCACGGTGAGGGCCAAGCGACTATTCCAGGAAACATGGGAACGAGGACTAGAGTGGGATGAGGACTTGCCCACCGATTTAAAGTCAAATGGAAAGAATGGTATGGAGAGTTACAAACTGTCAAGAATATGGTAATTCCTAGACCCTACGACACTGGAACCACGAGTTCAATCACAGAGCGACAACTACACGTATTCTGCGATGCCAGTGAAACCGCGTACTGCGCCGTAGGCTATTTACGCATGGTTGGGAATGACGAAAGCACCTGCACGTTAATATGTGCCAAAACGAAGGTAGCCCCTTTGAAGAAGGTGACGCTACCAAGACTGGAGTTATTAGCAGCTCTAATAGGAGCGAGACTTTGTAAATATATATTGGACACCAGAGACACACCGATAAAAGCTTACCTTTGGACAGACTCAACAATCGCACTTCACTGGATAAAAGGCTCCGCCAACCAGTGGAAACCATTCGTTGCAAACAGGATAGTTGAAATCCAAAAGCTTTCCGAGCCAGAAGATTGGCGACACTGTCCTGGTAAAGATAATCCAGCCGATCTAGGCACGCGAGGAATATCCGCGGAAAACTTAAAGACTCAGAGCTTATAGTGGAATGGACCACAATGGCTAAGAGACGCGGACCCCCGTCAAATAGAAAAGGAGACCAACGGGCATAGCCTACAAGAGCCCATTGAGGAGACTGTCAAACAGTACCATGTTGTGACCGAAACGAAAACGTACCTAACAGAAACTGCAATTATTCCGCTTGATGTGGAAATGAACACAGCATAGTTATACTGGATTGCTGAAACGCAAAAAAGAGCTTTCTCACAAGAAATTAAGGAATTGCAAAAGGGAACGGATATTCACAAGCACTCGAAAATTAAAGATCTAAACCCATTCTTGGATAATGGAGTAATGCGAGTTGGAGGTAGATTGCAAAAATCAAGCCTCAGATATGGACAAAAGCACCCATTTATTCTACCCACGCATGACGTATTTACAGAACTGGAAATAAAACATGCGCATGAAGAGGTAATGCATAATGGACTTCAGAACACCTTAACACAGCTACGTGAACGTTTCTGGATCCTAAGAGGACGACAAGCAACTAAACGGATTCTAAACCGATGTCTCATTTGCAAAAGGTTTACAACCAAGGCCAGTCCAGAAATAACAGCACCTTTACCTACGGACAGGACAACTGAAGCTGCCCCATTTGAAGTGACAGGAGTTGACTTTGCAGGGCCGTTGTACATCAGACCTAACCACAAAAAGGCCTACATTGCGTTGTTCACGTGCGCAGTAACCAGAGCTGTTCACTTCGAATTAGTGTCAGACTTGACGACACCTAACTTTCTTTTGGCCTTCAGAAGGCTTATTGCAAGAAGAGGCATTTGCTCAACAATTTATTCAGACAATGCACAGACATTTAAAAGGGCATCACAGGACTTGAACGAAATATGGAAATCAATGAAATCCAACGAAGTGAAGGACTTCTTTGCAGAAAAACGGATAAACTGGAGGTTTATTGTGGAAAGAGCTGCATGGTGGGGCGGTATATGGGAGCGTATGGTGCGTTCAGTCAAGACCAGCCTCAAAAGAATTGTGGGAAAGGCATTTCTGAGCTTCGAGGAACTGCAGACCTTTCTGACTGAAGTGGAGGCTGTGATAAATTCAAGACCGCTCACTTATGTGGACCACGAAAGCGAGGTGGCACCTCTAACCCCAGCTCACTTCCTGGTAGGAAACCGACTGACGACACTACCACCACAGACGGTAAAAGAGTCAAACATACAACAAGGAACTCGAAAGGACATGAACAAGAGATGGCGGTACAGAGAACGTCTCGTCAATGGATACTGGAATCGGTGGAGAAGTGAATACCTGATGGAATTGAGATCTGCTCACGCATCCTCCACAAAGAAAACAACACCATTGAAGGAAGGTGATGTGGTACTAGTGAACGAACACATGTTGCCAAGACAACTCTGGAGAATGGGTAGGATACATGAAGTATTCCCAGGTCGTGATGGAAAAACGAGAAGTTGCTCAATACAGTTACCAGGAAGAAAAATAATCAGACGGCCAATACAGTTATTGTATAACCTTGAGATTAATTGATGAACAGTGTTCATCGGGCCGGAGTTTGTTGCAACTATTATATAGATAAAATACATTTTCATTACAGACTCATAAAGTAAAATATAATACACACACATAGTTAATTGGTGATAACGTTTTGTTTTATTTGTTTCATTTACTTTAATGACAATGAAAGTGCAATGCTTGTTCGCCAACAAAATTAACACATTTGTCTTTCAGCACCACGCAAGAGTGGACAGCTCCTGCCAACACAGTGTCTAAACACTGCAGCCGTGCTGAATTGCTTTGATTACTGTATTGGAACCAGCTGCGATATATGTGGTGTGGCTCGTCGAGCACACAGAATGTAAAAAGACTTTGAACTGAACTGAACTGAAAGAAAACGAACTGAACTGAACTAGAAATTGTAACTAATAGAAAATAAAGGACCTTAAGATTTGATTCAAAAGAAAAGCAACGACTGGACATTCCTGTTTTCATCTTTGTAACAGTTTCTGTGTTTTGGACTGGCTTGCCAGGTGTTGCCAATTATAATTAGTCGTGTATTTAAGTGTGGGTCTGTCCTCACTTCCTTGTGGCGTCATACCTCCGTGTTCCTGTACCTGTCGTGTCACTGCTGTCGTCTTCCTTGCCCTGTTGTTTGGTTTGAGTCATAGTAAGTTATGTCAGTATTCCGTTTTGTGCACTTTTGTTTTCGTGTAACCATTTCGTGTTTTCTAAGTCCCAGCTCGGCTGTGCCTTTCGCTTTTGTTTTGTACTTGTAAAATATCCTTGCCCTCGTGGTTCTTAAATAAATAGAACACAACGTTTGAGAAGAGCAACTACCGTCTCCGTTTCCTCTTGTCATTCGGCAGATTGGGTTCTCCTCTGTCATTCCGCATATTGGGTTCTCCTCTCCTTCCCTCACCACCCCTAATCTTAATACTGTTTACTGTGAGCGATTTGTAGTGTAAAATTTCCCTCGGGATGAATAAAGTATTTCTATTCTATTGTATTACATTTAAAAAGGCTCTGTTTTGCAAGATTATGATTGTATAGTTTTCACTCAATTGTCATGCAATTTTCTAATTATCTTGGTAGGGATGATTCATGTTTCCGTGACTTTGGTAGGGACACGTCCCTATAGCGTCCCTATATAAAACTACCCCTATGTGTGGGTGGAATTCTGAACATCGTGTGTCAGAAGTGAAACAGGGAAAGGGTTAACGCGCCCCTAAATCATGGTGTCTGCCATCTGTTTATTATGGGACAATAGACGCCATCCTAATCAAGCTGTCATGTTGTCCGCTCAAATGTAATTGTCACCAGTTTACCCAATCAACTCTCTCTTGGGAGCAATAGTAATTAATTGGACATGGGAATGCAAATAGGCTTGTTCCCAGGGTCCTGGGTACTATGTATTCAGCACCAGCTGGCCTTTTTATAAGCATCGGCTGTGCTGTCGATAAGCAGCTATCGTGCCATGTCAAATAGGGGGCATGATGCACATAACACGATGCCTGCGCCTCAGAAACACCTCCCCAGAAGTACACTGTTCCTGTGCTGAAGTAAAAGTAGAAATATCTAGAAGTACCATTTTCACATTTTTACATTTAATATTAAGATAGAAAGTTAGGGTTAAGGTTAGGGTTAGGGTTAGGGTTAGACTTTAAGGTAACAGTGTGGTTAAGGCTAAAGTACTTAAGCACAGTGCTTGAGAAAAAAAAGTTATACTTAAAAAAAAACTGCTGTCTGTTGGGGTCAGATGGACAGGTCAGGTCTTTGTGAAGAATATTGATGAAGTGATCAGTCAAGTCAAGTCAAGTCAAGAGTTTTATTTGTCACGGCATACAAGTATACAATGAAATGCGGGTGGTCTTGCCCGCAACGATGTGCAATACAGTAGTACAACATATAATAGAATCCAATAGACAACATTGTGCAATAAACAGGTAACATAGTGGGACATCACGGTATTTGTACATAGTTATTTACAGAGCATGAAGGACATGCTAGGTCCCTTGGTAGTGCAATACACTGTTACTATACTATTTTTAAAGTGACCTTTCTTTGTGGCCATAAGTGTGGGCGTGTGCAGCATGAGTGAGTGCTTTCTCATGTTAAAGTGGCTGCTAGTGTGCGAGCGTGCACAGCATGTGTGTCGTGTGTGTGCTAATGTGTGCTTGTGTGTGTAGGGTTCAGTGTTCTGTGACCCTCAGTGTTCATTGTTCAAGGCTCTGATGGCCTGGGGGAAGAAGCTGAGCCGAAGCCTCTCTGTCCTAGTAGCTGGTGACCTCAGCAGCTGGAACAGGCTGTTATTGGGGTGGTGAGGGTCTTTCATTATTCTGCAGGCTCTGGATTTGCACCTCTTGTTGTATAGAACCTGCAGGGGAGGTAGTGCAATACCCATGGTACGCTCGGCAGAGCGCACCACTCTCTGTAGGGCCTTCTTGTCCTGTGCCGTGCTGTTGCCATACCAGGCAGTGATGTTTCCAGTCAAGATGCTCTCTACAGCTCCGGAGTAGAAGGACTGGAGTATCTTCCCCGATACTCTGAACTTCCTTAACTGTCTCAGGTGGTAGAGGCGCTGCTTCGCCTTTTTTACAACTGTGTCTATGTGTGTTGACCATGTCAGATCCTCTGAGATGTGGACCCCCAGGTACTTAAAGCTGCTCACCCTGTCCACGGTGGCCCCGTTTATCCTCAGTGGTGTGTGTGTCTCCTGCTGTCCTCTCCTATAATCCACGATCAGCTCCTTGGTTTTACCAATGTTCAGGAGCAGGCTGTTGTCCTGGCACCAGCGTTCCAGTACCTCAACCTCCTCCCGGTAGGCCTTCTCGTCATTGTCCGAGATCAGCCCCACCACCACCGTGTCGTCTGCGAACTTCACTATGGAGTTGGAGCTGAACTTGGCCACACAGTCGTGTGTGTATAGTGAGTACAGCAGGGGGCTCAGAACACAGCCCTGGGGGGGACCCGATGCTCAGGGTGACGGTGTTGGAGGTCTGACCCCCCACCCTGACCGCCTGGGGTCTTTCACTCAGAAAGTCCAGTACCCAGGCGCTCAGAGCGGAGCTCAGACCCAGCTCGATCAGCTTGTCCACCAGTCTGGTGGGGACTATGGTGTTGAACGCTGAGCTGTAGTCAATGAACAACAGTCTCACATAGCCCCCCTTCTGACGGTCCAGGTGAGAGAGGGTGCTGTGCAGTACTTGGGAGACCGCATCGTCAGTGGACCTGTTTGGCCTGTATGCAAATTGCATAGGGTCCATATCGCTGGGGAGGGAGGCACAAATGTGATCCTTGACCAGCCTCTCGAAACATTTCATGGCCACAGAGGTGAGTGCCACCGGTCTGTAGTCATTGAGACCTGCTGGGGAGGGTTTCTTTGGTACCGGGATAATGGTAGACATCTTGAAGCAGGCAGGGACCACTGACTCCTTCAGGGATCGATTAAATATGGTGGTGAACACAGGGGCTAGCTGGTTAGCACAGGACTTGAGTATGCGTCCTGTTATTCCATCTGGGCCAGCCGCCTTCCTGGTGTTCACCTGCATAAATGCTCTTCTCACACTGTGTACCGTCAATGAGAGAGCGTCCCCGCCCCCCCGCGGATGCCCCCCCCCTCCACAACAGCCGGCGCACCAGTGACGTCACTAGCCGTTGAGCTAGCAGTGCCACTGTTTGCCCCAAACCGCGCGTAGAAGGTGTTGAGCTGGTCCGCAAGGGAGGCGTTGTCGCTCCCCATTGAGGGGGCGCTGACTTTGTAGTCAGTTATAGTCCTCAGTCCCTGCCATAAGCCTCTTGTGTCATTCTGTGCCATTTGTGCCTCCATCTTGTCGGCATACGTCCTCTTAGCAAGTTTAACAGCCTTGCGCAGAGTGTAGACTGTTGTCTTGTACTCTTCCATGTTTCCTGACTCTCTGCCCAGGTTATAAGCAGTGGTGCGAGAGTTCAGGGCTGCTCTGATAGTACTGTCCACCCATGGTTTCTGGTTCGGGAACACCCTCGCCTTTTTTGTGGGGACAATACTATCAGCGAGTGTTGTTATGAAGCTCACCACAGTGTCTGTGAACTCGCTGATGTCACTGGTGCCCCTCTCGAGCATTCCCCAGTCGACGTCATCGAGTGCGTCCTGAAGCGTGGCCTCTGATTGGTCGGTCCATCTTTTTACCTCACGTGACACGACGGCGTCACGTGATCTTTGTTTGTAAGCAGGGACCAACAAGATGGCGGCATGATCCGACATGTTCGTCGCTCCCGCTAATGGAGGGGCCGGTACAGCCTTGTATCCGGCTCTGAACGGGGTGTAACAGTGGTCGAGTGTATTTCCTCCTCTTGTGGAGCAGACGATGTGCTGAAAGAAAGACGGCATGACTTTTTTCAGATTCGCCTGATTGAAATCCCCGGCTACAATCATGGCCGCGTCTGGATGCTTGATCTGGTGTGTGTTCAGATGGTCGTGTAGTTCCGCTAGCGCCCTGCCGACGCTCGCCTGGGGGGGAATGTACACTGCAGTCATGATCACTGCAGTGAACTCGCGTGGAAGATGGAAGGGGCGACATTGGATCGAGAGGTGTTCCATGTCGGGAGAGCATGAACGGGAGAGTATCTTCACCTCCCCGGGGCTAGTCCAGCCGTTGTTGGTCATAAGGCAGAGACCCCCGCCGATGCTCTTCCCGGAGGCTTCTGTACAGTCCGCTCTGAAGATGGTGAAGGAGTTGGAGGGAGAGATGCTGTGATCAGGAGTCACTGGTTTCAGCCAGGTCTCCGTGAAACACAGGATATTGCAGTCCTTCATCTCTCGCTGGAATCGGACCCGCGCTCGTAAATCATCCATCTTACTCTCTAGCGAACGTGCATTCGCCAGGAAGATAGATGGAATAGCCGGATGGTAAGCAGATCTTCTTAGTCTTAATCTGATCCCGCTCCTCTTCCCCCTGTGTTTCTTCTTTGTCCTGCGGCCGTCTCCCGCGTCTTTGTCTCTTCTGATCTCCATTGGCCATTCTTGGCATGATAAAGTGTCTCTAAACTCCTCTTTGAGTCCGGAGTTTAGGTCAATAAGTGACTGGCGGTCGTATGACGTCCCCGCCACAGTGATGTTTCGATAAAAAAAGTAGTAAAAACAAACATAATAACAAAATATTTGCACATTCGTTGCTGAGCAAAACCCACGGCGACTGACTCGGGTCGCGCCATGATACAATTGCTGGGGGGAGGGGCATCTCATCTAACTCTTCAGAGACAAAGAGAGATGGAGATAGAGCGAGGGTGAGAGAGGGAGCAAGAGAGAGAGAGAGAGAGAGAGAGAAAGAGAGAGAGAGTATTAACATTCCACAATAAGCTATTTATGATTTAATTAAAACATCATTGTACTGTATCTTTAAGGGTAAACTTAAGTGGAAATTATATTATTATTATTATCATTCATACTGTTTATCTAAATGTGGACGCCAGTGTATTAAAATTTGAGATGTCATGGTGTGAGTCAGTGACATCATGAACACTGGTATGTCGTAAGCCCATCATAACCCTCATTTTACAATTATTACTGTACATTCTACTGTATATTTCTGTATATTCTTGGCTGTATATTTAATATTTTAGAATGTATATACATAACAGAATGTATATCCTGGACCGTATTTGATTCTTTATTATTTTATTTTTTTATTGATCTTTTTCCCCCTCCATTTTCCTCCGATTTTCTCCCATCCCAATGTTAGTCGTATGCCAATTCCCAGTCCCTTCCTGGTCGCTGCGCACTTACCCCCCACAGTCAGATCATCTGGGAGAGTGGAGGCTACCACGTGCTTCCTCCGACACACGTCCAGCCAATCACCGCTTCTTTTCACCTGGCAGCGCGGATTCTCATCGAGAGGGCGTAGCGTGTGGGAGGACCACACTATCCCCCTCAAGTCCTATCCGCGCTTAGCAGGCGCCCCGACCGAACTGTAGGAGTCGCTGTTTACAACGACCCGGACCCACCCCGCCAGCTTCTCCCACCCTCTAATACAGCCAATTGTATTAGTGCAAACGGCCAGCCAAGCTGGTGACAACCCCGGAGCTGTGAGCTGGATTCGAACAGGCAAATCCAGCTCACAGCTCCGGGGTTGGTGACGAACGCAATCTCTGCTCGGCCACCTAACCGCTTTGATTCTTTATTCTTATTTTTATTCGTATTCGTGACTTTAGTTTTTGACTACCTAAATGTTTACTGTTTACTGTGAGCTATCTGTAGTGCCGAATTTCCCTCTGGATAAATAAAGGATTTCTATTCTATTCTATTCTATTTTATTCTATTCCATTCTATTCTATTCTATTCTATTCTATTCTATTCTATTCTATTCTAGTCTATTCTATTTCCCTGTTAACCGTTTCTTCTGTAACCTTGGATTCTTTGAGTACTGTTAGATGTTAGCAAAGCCTGGCTATGTTAATTGTATTAAAATGGTTAGATCGGCCAGTTTAACCGGTTTAATTCCCCTTCAAATGTCCCCTTGAGCAGATTCAGAAGTGAGAAAACCATTGGTATCCTTGGCCAAGGCCATGCAGCCTAATTAATATTCATCTGTTGATCCTAACATTTCACGTGAGTGAGTGAGTGAGTGACAGCGCGTTCATAGACGCCTTTTTGTGGTGCAAGTATCATTAAATTACATGAATACACTAAAAGCCATGATGTCATAGGTCCCTCGTTATCCACATTTAATATCATCGCAAACCTTGAGAATCTCTCCGCTCGTTTGAATTTCTGTGCTGCAGAGATGTGTGGCAAAGACTGCAGTCATCTCATTATTGGACCCACTGGTAGTCCAGGATAATTTAAAAGGGTTAAATGGTTTAAACAGTCATTATGTCCTGACGGCTACAATAACATTTTGAGCATAAGGGTATGTTAGTTAGTTTCACTTTATTGTCCACAGTGTGGAAATTTGTCTTTGAACCATTGAACAAACAAATAGAACAACAACAATGACGGCAGACATATACATACATCTGTAATGTATTAGTATGAGTTTTCTTAAAGATAAGTGGTATTTCTTTGTTAAAATAAGTGTTAAATAGCTCTACATTCTGGCAGCCATCACTGATATAGAGTGTTTGGTCAATAACATGGGTCTCCCAGTCCCTCCACTCTGCAGTAAACACAAAACAAATTTGCTGGTGACCATGTTGATAACCAAACACTATATCAGTGATGGAATGTAGAGCTATTATTTTAACATGCAGAACACTTCTTTTTACAAAATATAATACCACTTACACTTTTAAGCCATAGGCCCGGGGTAAACATTATAATGCGTGGAGATCTGACTGTTGATATCGTGTGATATGTTGAACCCTCAGCAATAGTATGGAGACAGATTAGACCATAGATATATAACACTAGATGACTCACCGCGCTGCTGGCCAACAGAGACAAACGTTGCCACATGGCGGCCATATTGCGAGGGCGGAGCACACCTACTCATAACATGCATGTCTATGGTGCATGTACTATTGAAATAACCATAGCTTGCTCAATTTTCAACCGTTTGGTTTGTTAAAAACGTAAGAGATGTAGTTATCATACTGCATACTTATAATGGACTTTGATATGAATAAAAAAAAGTTCCAAAAAAGATTCTTCCAAGCACGAATCATAGCCACGTTAATAACGTTTGTAATGAACCAAACCGTTTGTAAATCCGTCAAGATTTCAGCGAGTTAAGAGTATTTTTGTTTGTGCAGATCATCACCTTAAAGCAGTAGTCCACCCTTGCAAGATGGCAAAGTACATCTAGTGCCATCTAGTGTTATATATCAATGGATTAGACAGCCAAACAGAATACTTGCACTTCCTGCTTTAACCCTGTAACCTTGTTTACGTAGCCCTGCCCCTCGCTTACATCATGATTAACATCATTAGTCAAGTTGTAAATGTCAACATTTTAACTGTTGAAAATAGAACCATTTTCTCTCTAATAATGGCCCAGATTCTTTGTTCTAATCTAAAAACTTTTCGGTCTCGCTAATAAGCTGTTATCCCTCTGAGTGGAAGCCGTTTGGTTTCATCTTCTCACAGCGGGGGAGAGAGGCATGATGGGAGAGTTATATTATCATACTGGCAATCGCATCTCGCTCTTCGCCATTATGAGATATCTCTTATCTCCTAGCCATAATGTGCTCACGAAACAACAAATGCACTCACATGCACGTGACCAGGCCACGCCCCTGCGTCCCACTATATGACGCCGGACATGGTCACACTCCACCTTCCTCTTTTTGTATCCAACACGGAAGTAGCAGTGCACTCCGTGAACTAGTTGTTATGAAACGCAGGAAGAAATTACACAATGTTGGGTATTCGCCAGAGGTTCACCAGCCCCTGGAATCTTCTCGGCACATCCTAACAGCGCATCGGGCCTGTCCTGGGTTTTCCTCGTCTCGTGACAGCGGACCGAGGGACGTCGGTTAGCAGTCAAGCTACGTCGTGCACAGGTAGGGCCTGCGCTAGCAGGCATTGATACTAGCATGAGTAATACTGCTCGTTGTCCCGTGAGACAGCCGAGTTATGTATTGGCGCTAGGGGCAGGATATTTGGGAAAACAGGGTTGTCATGACTCTGTTTTGGGTGTTTTCCCAACTATCCTGGAGCACGTGGCTAATACTAATGCTACAATGCTGGGACGCCGTTCTTTTGTTCCCCGCCGTGGGCTGTCGCCACTCTTCCCTCCTCTTAACCATTTCATTGCTGAAGGTCAATCGGTGTCTAATGTGGGGGGTTTTGCTGAGGCTTATTTACCCTTTATACGGGTGGATGGGCTGACAACAGGGTGCAAGGCAGGTGTGCCGTGGCTAGAGGGTCAGGTAGCATCGGTCCTTTGCCCTGGCATGGTTGAACGGTGTCCCACCCGGAAGCCGACGCCAGAGGGCGAGTCGGCCTGGCAGGTGGCTGTATGGGCTGATGAAGTTTATACCGCCGTAGGATGGAATTTAGCGGCGACCAGTGTCATTGCTCAGTTGGCTGCTTTTCTGTCCACAATGGTGTCGGGTAGTGGGGCCTTGGGGCCAGCCGACGTCGAAAACATTGCGTGTGTTTTTGAGGTTATACAGCTTTTAACCCAGCTATAACCGCAAGCTATAACCGCAGGGAGGACTAGGATGCTGTCAACGCTTGTTCACAGACATCTTTGGTTGGAGCAGTCTTCCTTTGAGGAGGAGAAAAGGCTTCTCCTCCTCAGGGCTCCCCTCTCCGCAGAGGGACTCTTTGGTCTTTCCGCAGGAGCGCGGGCGGTATTTGATCTAGGCCCCACACCGCCTCACACCACGCAGCCAGAGGTGAGGGCGCGGCCTCGCCAGCGGCTGTGGCGAGGCCCCCAACCAGCGGCCATGTTTCCCCCGCCTGAGGTACCCTGGGCACAAAGACAACAGGTGATCACAAGGCCAACAGCCTTGGCGGCCGAGGGATCGGCTACATTAGATGAGCACGCCCTAAAAAAACGTCGCCGTCTAGCTGTGTCTAGCATGCTCTCCGGTCACTCCCCCCCCCCCCAACACCAGCGGGATACAGGCTCTGATTTGTCCCCTTTGGCTGCGGGCCGCATGCCTTCAGTGAAGCGCAAGCGGCCCCACGTTTCGCTTCTCATGGGGACAGGGGCTGACACCCAGTTGCTAGCTAGGCCTGGGTCTGCCTGTGAGAATGCTGTGCTGTCAAGCGGCTCCCACGCCACACGTTCTGCGTCTGTGTTTGGTGAGCCTGGTGTTGTGTCTGTCAACGACGAAGGTTGTCAGCGGGGGAACTCGAGACCCAGGAGGTCGCAGCGTGAGTTCCCCCAGCCCCACCCTCGCCAGGCCGGGTATCACGGAAGACCGGCGGTGGTCAGTCAGGCATGCGTGGTTTGGGTGGTAGTAATATCACTGCAGGGCTACGGTGTGTAGGAACCCACCCTATCAGGCAGTGTGGGGACCACACGCCTTGCATGTCCAGCTGCAGAGCAGGCTTTCCTCAGCAGTACATGCCAGGGAGATGTTCAGTGGGGGAGCTTATGTCACCCAGTGTGATGTCAGCTTCCCCCGTATCAGACCGGCCCTTTCTGTTGGGGTCCCCCCTTGGGTGCGATTGCCTCGTTGGTAGAGTCAGGGTGCGATATCCCGGCTCCGCGAGACGCCCTGCTTGCGAGGTTGGTGAGTCCAGGGTTGGCAACGCACAGCTGGGGGGACCGGGCCTCCTATTTACGGTTCCTGGCGGACCAGTGCCAGTTGGCGGCGGGTGCGCTTTGGGATTATCATCACGTATGGCTACAGCAGTGCCATATGTCGAGGTGGATGGAGAGAACGCTGAGGCGGGGACTTGTGTTGCAGTTTGCACAACCCCACCCTCCGTTTTCATGTTTGGTACAGACCCTATTGTCAGGGTCAGCAGCAGTGACAGCTCTGGCCAACGAGATCCAATCTCTGTTGGCGAAGCAAGCCATCGTCGTGGTCCCAAAGGAGGACGCAATGCGTGGCGTTTACTTCCAGTATTTTCTGGTGCCCAAGAAATCGGGAGGTGTCAGACCTATTCTGGATCTGTCTGCGTTCAATCGGCTGATTGTGGCGAGGCGGTTCAGGATGTTGACCGTCAAACACCTGATAAACGCTGTCAGAGTGGGCGACTGGTTCACCTCCATAGACCTGAAGGATGCGTACTTTCACATCCCGATCTTCCCTCCTCACAGGAAATTCCTTCGCTTCCTTTTTCAGGGTGTAGCGTACGAATACCAGAGGCTGCCGTTCGGCTATTCTCTGGCCCCTCGCACATTCACCAAGTGCATGGAGACAGCGCTGGAGCCTCTATGTCGTCAGGGGATACGAGTTATTTTCTATCTCGATGACATTCTGCTCCTCAGCCGGTCGGAGGAGGTCGCCAGGTCTCATACCAGGCTGGTGGTGGAATTCCTCACCAGTCTAGGTTTTGCTGTGAACTGGAAGAAGAGTACTCCTCTTCCCAGTCAACAGGTGGAGTACTTGGGCTTGGTTCTAAACTCAAGGCCCATGAGGGCAACCCTCTCAGAGCGACGGCGAGAGGATATTCTCTGCGTGCTCAGGGGGTTCCGTCCTGACAGGACGGTTACGGCGCTGTCCGTGATGCGCCTGCTTGGTATGATGGCATCTGCTCACTATGTGGTCCCTCTTGGCCTCCTATTCATGAGGAGGGTACAGAGGTGGTTTTCCAGTATGAAAATAGACCTGGTGAGAGGCAAGTGGAAGCGTCTGAAGGTTCCCGTGTGAGTACTGGGGGATCTCGACCACTGGGGGAGGACTGGTACCCTCACCAGCGGGATCTCCATTGCCAGCAGGCTATCACACGTCACAGTCTTCACCGACGCCTCCCTCACGGGATGAGGCGGATCTGCGCAGTCTGCGCAGCCTGAGGGCGCTCCACATCCCTGGCAAGGAGAATGTGGGCGCAGATCAAATCAAATCAAATTTATTTATAAGGCCCAACAACACACGTTAATGTCCCCATGGGCCGTACAGGTCTTCTTTAAACAAGTCAAGAAGAAAACATAACAATAAGTCAAGAACAGAACAAGGACACCATAAGGTCCAACAAATTTAAAATAACAAAAATGAAAGAATGCAAGCACTTCCAGACATACCCCACGCGAAGGTAAGGAAAAACTCACTAAAACCTAACAATAGGTAAAAATGCTCCACAGGCAGTGTGGAGGAGAGAAACCTTAGAAAGGCCATTCAAGGGGGGATCTCCCTTCTTAGATGTCGGTGATAGTAGTGTTGCAGACGGACAGTTGGTAAGCATGCACTCAAGTGTGTAGTGAAACACAGATGAGTGCATGCAATAGCAACTGAACATTTTGAAAGATTAAAGATAGAGCTGATAGCGATAGCAACTGAACATTTTGAAAGATTGAAGATAGAGCTGATAGCGAATCTATTTGAGGCACAGGGGCGGCGCAGAGAGGGTCGCGTCCTCCCCGTCTTAATCACGGGACATTCAACACTGTCCAAGCAGCGCCTGTCACATTGGTTGTGCGAGGGCATTGCCCTTTGCTACACGTTGGCTGGACAGGTCCCCCCTGGGGGTGTCAGGGCGCACTCCACTTAGGGAGGGCCTTGGTGGAGGACATCTGTGCTGCGGCCTCCTGGTCCTCCCCGGGTCCCTTCGTTAAGTTTTACCTTGTGGACATGACTGGGGGTTCTGTCTCCCAGGCGGTTCTGAGGTCTGGGACCTCTCCTGTGTCCCACCATTTGGTGGGCTAGCAGGGATGTGTGGGTGTGTGCCACGGGGTGCTGTGTCACACGTGGTCCCGCCTGTGCTGTGTGTTTTTCAGGGGTGTCTGGTTCCCTCTTTTTTCGCACTTTGGTGGAGTTGACTGCCTCCCCCCCTTCGTTAGGATTGGCGGGTGGGCGGGACTCCCCTCCTCCCTGGCTGGGGCTTACAGGCCCTCACGGGGTACACTTGTCGGGCCACGCGTCTGCTCTGCTCCTTATCTCATAATGGTGAAGAGCGAGACGCGATTTCCAGTATGATAATATAACGAAAGGTTATCCTATAACCTAGTTATATGAATACTGGCTGAGCGTCTCGCTCTTAGCGCCCTGAGGTCCCTTGGATGGGTTTCCGTGTTGGAAATCTTTCTGAGGAAGGTGGAGTGTGTCCGGCGTCATATAGTGGGACGCAGGGGTGTGGCCTGGTCACGTGCATGTGAGTGCATTTGTTGTTTCGTGAGCACATTATGTGCTAGGAGATAAGAGATATATCATAATGGCGAAGAGCGAGACGCTCAGCCAGTATTCATATAACTAGGTTATAGGATAACCTTTCGTTCATCATGGTTGAAAATATGCTGCAGAAACCTAACGTCGCTCTCTTGCTTCTCCTCTTTTCTTGGCACTTTTCATCTCTCTCGTACTTAATCAAATGTTACTGACATCATATTTCCCCTGGAAATGTTTTATGAATCTCTGACCATTATGCCTAAGCAATAAGAACGGTTGACATTTTGGAGCTATGCAGGCGTCTGTGAGACACTTCAATCGTTGTTATTGTGACGTGAAATACTGCAGGCCACCTGCTTTGTGGTGACAAGGTCAACAGTTGGGACAGTGGTGGAACATCCTTAACTACAGGTGGCACGGTGGTGTAGTGGTTAACACTGTCGCCTTACAGCTAGAAGGTCCAGGGTTCGATTCCCGCTTGGGGACCAGGTTTCCGCGTTGCCAGGTACCCAGGTGGGGTATCTCCCAGGCCTTTCTGTGTGGAATTTGCATGTTCTTCCCGTCCTCGCAAGGGTTTCCCCTCCCGATCAGATAAACCCAATGGAAAGGCAAAGGCGGACAGGAGCACTTGGATTGGTCCCCTGGGCGCGGCCCAACGCCACAGCCCTTATCTGCTCCCGGCTGCCCTTGGGGGGAAGGTCGACGGGATGGGTCAAACGCAGAGACTCAAATTTATCGGCGACCCAAAAATTGCATGTGTGTGTGCCGCCCATCGCATGTCTGTGTCACTGCATGATTTATAAAGACTTCTTCAAAAAGTCCAGTTATTATTATTACAGAAGGTTAACCTTTCACTACCACACTACAGACGGTTAACCCTTTGTCGTGTGGCAGTGAAAGGGTTATCCTTCTGTAGTGTCGCAGTGAAAGGGTTAACCATTTGGTAGTGTGGTAGTGAAAGGGTTAAGGAATAAAAGGCAGTTGGTCCTTTTGTGCCAGAAGTAAATTCAGTGAATCACTGGAAAACTAGAAAGAACAAGTTGTAATTTGCCCTAGGTCTTCTGTCTTGTATATTGCAATCCTTCACACTAATAACCAGATGGGTCCATAAAAGGTGCAAAAACGATTTTGATTATTTGAAGTGAAGACCATTGTAGACTCAACTACACACACAATTTGGTAGAATAACCACATCATTTAGGCCATATCCCAATTCCCATGGCCCTATCCCTAATTTTAGAGTGCCCTCGACTGTAGCGGCACCTTCAGAACAGAGCTACAAGAAGGGGTTGAAATATTTACCTAGATAATGGGACGCCCCTTGTTACGTCATCAGTAGTAAAATATTGTGAAGGACTTACATAATTCTGTAGTTATACATATATTATTTAATTTTGTACATCATATGTTAATTTAATTCCCAAATTTGAACCTCCTCATGGTGTGAAAGACTGTCAAGGAAACATGCCTATTTACAGGCCATTATAGACAGACTATAGACTTACTATAGACTCAATATATATTGCTTGTGTCACACCCTCCAATGCATGCACGCACACACACACACACACACACACACACACACACACACACACACACACACACACACACACACGCACACGCACACGCACACGCACACGCACACACACACACTGTATATGTCACCAGACCCCCACGGGAAGTATCCAGGGCCCTCATTTATCAACTTGACGTACGCACAGATATGTGCTTAAGCCGTGCGTACGATCATTTCTAAGCAAAGTGTGGGATTTATCTATTTGAACTTGTGCTTGACTTTGTGCGTATATTTAAGCACAGGTCGGACCATGCGTAGTTGGCGCCCGGTGGCAGAATATTTTTACAACGCGGAAATAAGCACTGACTGCGCTCCGCGTAACTCAACTCGTTATTATTTTGCGCATATATTGCAGAAATACGGGAACGTTTTGATTATATTTAAAAGGCTTTGCCATTGTTAAACGTAATAAGTGGAACCCCGAAGCTGTAAGCAGAATACAAGTCATATGAACACCCACGATATAAACGCATTGCAACGAGAACAGACAGAGGTTATTTGTTGAGTGTATGTGTATACAAAACCCTTGCAATAAATGTGTCTTACATGAATGAAAAGCATACATGCTCTGGACACAGAGCATATATCGTGTGGGTGATATCATGACTTGTATTCTGTGTCAAAGCCTAAATCAAAACGTTCCCGTATTTCTGCAATCTATGCGCAAAATAATAACGAGTTGAGTTCTAACAAAGAACGTATTACATGCTGGTAGGCTGATAGAGTAAACTATGATATGAATATGATATGATCATATAAATACTGGTCCGTCCGCGAGGATATCGAGGACTCGGATAGCCATTAAGCCATTTGAGAATATAGGCGGCCTATAGCCTATACATATTATTTAATGTTTTCATAAGCGTAAAGATACAACAGCTAGATTAATGATCAAGTTAGTTTACTGTATGCATTATTAGTTTATTTTGGCTGATAATGTGCCGGTGGCCGGAGTCTCATTCAGGCCTAATTGTATTTAATTCAATTGTAATGTTATTACTGGGGTATCTAAAACATCACGATGTAGATCAGGGTTATCCACTGAAGCCATAATGACTCTGATCAGAACCACGGGCTCATGACGAGCGCACACAATAGGCATTGTAGAGCGCAGAGTTGGCGTGCTGAAATTGATTTAATTTTTCATTACAGTGCTTAATGTCGGGTCATCTCTTGTCATTTATTTCTGTCAATGTGCTGGTTCTGTAGCAGGACTGGGTCAGTCAACATCCTTGGCTCCCGGCGCACCGAAGATTATACGTTCAAGTTGTTGGTCGGACCTCGGTGATCAATCTCGCTCTCAGTGAAGTCTCTCAGAGTTCGCTTGGGTTAGTCCACTTTTCCACATTTCATGGGGGTGTTCCATTACCGTATATGGTTAATCGGGGCGGTTCTGGTATGCAAATACGTGAAAGTGTGCACGAGCCTCGGCGTAGGACCAAGGTGATATTTATCATGACAGGTGTGCGTAGGACCTGTGTACGCACGTGTGATGAATCCCGTTTTTTTTGTGCGTGCACACATTCTAAATTCTGTGCTTAAGTATGGAAATAGAACATTTTCTATGTCACGTTGATGAATGAGGGCCCAGGTCTAAGGTTAAAGTGTGCAAGTGCACGGATACACTTCCCAAAGGGCTCAGCCGACCTACCACAACGAATTTCCCCAAGACCACAAACAGACACGGGAGAATGCTTTGAGAAACCAATCGAAAATATTTTATTATAGGAGAAATAGATATCTAACACATAAGGTTTATACTTTACATAAATAATTACTAGCTAACATGTTGCTAAAAGACCCACGCCTCCTAGGCCTAGGGTAGTTAAAAAGGAGAAAGTGCTCAATGCCCTGACGGCCCACCCCAGGCTGTTACTCCCACCCACGCTACCTATCCCCGCCCCTAAGGCACTACACACATGGATAAGAGTGCTCACACTGCACACGGGTCGATGACTATCACACAACTAGTCTAGAATCACACTACACCTTAAAACACAGTTCACTGCAAATAGCATAAAATCGATATATATATATCACACCATCTCTCGGGGAGTCACAGCAAGTGATTATAGAGAACACATGTTATGTCAATACACACTGAGTGTCACACGGTAAATTAAGGGGGCTGGGATAGGATAGTGGGTGCTGCTCACCGCTAGGGGTTGTGACCAGGCCTAGAATACGCCTCTCATATCCTAACCTAGGTTTGGGGCAGTGGAAGCGCTGAGTTACAAACAATACAAAAAGGTTAATGATGACCGGGGCCCGAAGGTGAGGGCCGGAAGGACGCCTCCAGTGGCGGCTCTGCCACTAGGGGCGCACGGGCGCCGCCCCACCTGCTGTTAAATCAGAGAAGAAGAAAATAAAACTTTTTAGTTTTTTGTTTTATAGCCCTATACATAATATAAACATGTTTAAAATGAATAATATTTACTCATTTTAAGTATGTTTGTATTTCCAATGCACAATATAACGTTATTATCTAAAATAAAAAACACTCGTTTTCCTGAGCAGGAAGTGACGTTTTTTTAATTTTTTAATTTTTTCGTATTTCTCGGCCCGGGCTAGACGCGATAGCGCTCTGAGTGCGCGTCAAGTTTGATCGCTGTATCCGTCACAGCCAATCAGTGCATAACGCGTTGTGCGTTGAAATATGACTATTATGTTGGAATCCGGGCGCGATTTGAAGCGGTCTAGCCAGTAGCGTCAAGAATTTCTGTAGCCGCATTTCGCGGAGACGCTCTCTGATTGGCCGACGCCAGTATTTTTTTCCGTAGCAGAATTTCACAGAGACGATCTCTGATTGGCCGAATCCAATTTCTAATGTTCCAATTCTAGCTTATTCCTAGGTTGGTGATGCAGGCAGCTGTTTGTCTTAGAGCGTGCCGTGACTGCAAGTTCTTTAGACTGTTAAGCTTAGGCACTCTTTCAAAGTTGGTTAAGGTTAGAGTTTGTCTTAGAGCATGGCGATAGAACGCCAGGTAGTTTGCAGTCTGTTCGAGCGGAAATGGACAAAGGAATGAAGTACTTGTGTTGTGTGGTGCTGCTAACTGCTAACAAGCTAACACTTCGCTAACAAGCTATATGGCGGATGCAGTCTGGACACAGTGGACAGTGGTCTGGAATACATCAACAGTGGATTATACACTACTTTATCAAGGCAAGCCCTCCTGCCCTGGACGTGTCAACTAAACAGTGAGTCTCTCTCTCTCTCTCTCTCTCTCTCTCTCTCTCTCTCTCTCTCTCGCTTTTGGATTGAAAATACGTGGATTATGGCTTGTTCAATATCGTCTATGTTTGAATGAATGAATGAATGAGAACTTTATTAACAGATTGCAGAATGGGTACAATACAGTACGGCTCAATACACACAATTGTTAAGGGGATGCAGACCAGAGAAAGACGTTTGTCTTGTTTACATCAGGGTCCCAGATTTTCGATTCATATCGATAGTTTAATAGCTAGCCTTGGCTCGTTTAACAATATGCAAAATATGTGTACAGCCCTGTACTCATACTGAAGTTATTCTTGGTATATAATAGGTCTGATTGTGTAACGAATCGATTCCACGTCGCGCTGTGTGTGAGAGAGAGAAGGAGAGAGGGAGAGATCTGCGTGTGTTTGGAGACGGAGCGAGTTTTGTTTCTAACTTTTCTATTTATATATTGTGTTTCAAGTTGTGAATTAGACTATACTTTATTTGACTGGTTGTGTGTTGTTGTAGTAACAGCTGAGCGACTCGTTCATAAGAGCCGATTCATTGCCGTGAGCGTGAGTCGAATCGCTCACGTCTTGCCATGAGTCGGTTGCGTGGTACTGTACATGTTTGCAAAATGTTTGGTATAGCGCCCCTAGTGGCGAAGCATCCACGAGCCGCTACTGGACGCCTCCCCCTTCCGCTCCCACAGCCCCTCACGCCTTCGGGCTAAAACCGTTTTGTCCGTAATGGGGTGTTTAGCGTACTCCAAGCGAGGGCATATAATAATGTCCTCCCACCTGAAATGGAGAACAAAGTCAGTAACAGCAAAGTCCCCCGTTCGCGGGTTAGTCACAATGCACAATTATATATATTCTCCTTACGATAAAAAAGAGAGGTAGTTCACCGAGGGTGGAGTGTCCAAAATACTGTGCTCCAATCTTCTACAGTTTACTGGCTTACTGCATGCCGTTCTGATAATCCATAGCTCCACACCATTAACATCATTCACAATTCCAATGCAGTCATTGTTCTTCTATTCCTCCACTGACCGCTCGAGAAACAGTTCGCTTGTCAGGCGCGTATTCTGATATCTTGTATCCATGTACTCACGACGTGCAGTGTTGTGACAATGTCTCTCCTGTCTGAAGCTCCCCCTGTTCCACAGCAGGGTGAACACCGTCGTCTGCAACAAGAAAATGTCCCACTGGAGAAAAGCACAAGGCAAAGAGTTGTGTGTCCCCGTACTCCCGCAGCTCCGCGTCCTCTGGTGTCGTCCTCTCGACTCCCGTTCTACTACTGTCCACCATTGATCCTCCTTTCAACAGCGCCTGTATTTCCGGGCACCGCCCCTCCACGTCAGCCAGCCAATCCACCTCTTGCTCTCTCCAACGACACCCCCAGCTGCGTAAGAAAGAGGGAACACATGTGTAGACTGCATGACGGTAATTAGGCTACCCCCCCCTGGTGGTCCTGCACTCGCCTGCTGTCGCTGTCCTCTGCACAAAATCACCATCCTCCTAGGACGGCTCCCCACTCTCCCACCGGGACTTCCTGGACTCCGTCTAGACAAGAAAGAAGGGACAGCATGGTCCAGTACAGTGACTCCGATTGGAATACCCATCATAGGTAGATATACACTTGCCTGTTACACCAGCCAGGTAAGGATTTAGGTCCTCCTCCAGACCATCCCGGGGCATGTCCTCCTCTTGGGATCCCGCAGGTACATCCACAGCCCCATACAGACACACACATACCCCCACCCGCGACATATACATTACACACACACACACAGTGCATGTATACATTATATGGACACACATACACACACTGTTATGGCAAATATGATATGTTTCATCCTATTACATTATTTGTACAGCTTAGTATATGACTGTACAGTACAGTGTACTAGCTAGACAGCATGGTCATAGCTCTGTTTAAATACATATTCTCTGTACAGCCTTGACTCGTTAATATAGTTAACTAATAAATACCGTTTTTCTCAGAAACTAGGGCTACAGTCTTAACAGTGTTCTTAAAACAACGACCAAGGCCCAGGACAGCTTGACTTAGATATGACATGTCCATGAAAATCACATCTTGTTCTTTTCTTGTTGTCTTCATATCAGTCTTGTGTCATACATGACAAAACCCCTAAACACATCTTTGTTTACATTTGTCATTCCCAGCTGGTGTATTTAATTGTAAGTCTGACCAGAGCTCTTTCTCACTTTTCTGGTCAGAGACTCGTGTTTCACTTGTCTCTGATTGTAAACTGAGGATACTTTTCTGTGGCCACAGAAAATAAACTACTATCTGAATTTCTACAGTTCACTGTCTTGGCTCCTTTAAAATATTCCACAACAACAACACACACACACACACACACACACACACACACACACGCACGCACGCACGCACGCACGCACGCACGCACGCACGCACGCACGCACGCACGCACGCACGCACGCACGCACGCACGCAGGCAGGCAGGCACGCAGGCAGGCACGCACACACACACACACACACACACACACACACACACACACACACACACACACACACACACACACACACACACACACACACACACACACACACACACACACACACACAGGTCCATTAAAGGGATTTGAATAATCAGGTGAGTGGACTGTGTCAGTCGGAGTTAAACGGTGTGTGAGAAGGTTTTACTGTCTCGCTCTGCTGATTGCTGACACACACTAAACCTCTCGCTCTAATTACCCCACGCCTGCAACACACACACACACACGCGCCCGCACACACACACACACACACACACACACACACACACACACACACACACACACACACACACACACACACACACACACACACACACACACACACACACACACACACACACACACACACACACACCTGTTACTTACAGTCCATTTATTATTGACAGCTAAGTGTATTTCCATCTCTATTGGGATAAGTCATGTGTTGCTTAGTAACCCTTTACGACATCACACACCTCTGGCCCCTGTATGACATCACACACCTCTGACCCCTCTGGCCCCTGTATGACATCAAACACCTCTGCTCCCTCTCTCTGGCCATCCACACAGTATCAGATGTAATGACCAAGCGTTAAGGAGCGTGTGTGTGTGTGCGTGTTTGTGTGAACATGTGTGTGTGTGTGTTTGTGTTCACCCGGCCATGTCTCTAAAAAATGTTTGTGTCTGTATGTGTGTGTGCTCATGTGTGTCCTTGGATCTGTGTGTGTGTGTGTGTGTGTGTGTGTGTGTGTGTGTGTGTGTGTGTGTGTGTGTGTGTGTGTGTGTGTGTGTGTGTGTGTGTGTGTGTGTGTGTGTGTGTGTGTGTGTGTGTGTGTGTGTGTGTGTGTGTGTGTGTGTGTGTGTGTGTGTGTGTGTGTGTGTGTGTGTGTGTGTGTGTGTGTGTGTGTGTGCGTGCGCATGCGTGCGTGCGTGTGTGTGTGTGTGTGTCTGGGTGTCTGGGTGTCTGGGTGTCTGTAATTGTTAGACTAGAAGTCTTTATTTGTCATGCAGTTTTAACACACACACGCGAGATGGGCGACCCACAGGAACACACACACACATGCACTGAGTCGCCGATGAAATGTCTCTCTGCACTTTTCCCATCCCGTTGTCCTTCCCCCCCATGGGCAGCCGGGAGCAGATAGGGCGTCAACGTGAGCCACGCCCCGGGGACCAATCCAAGTGCTCCTGTCCGTCTTCGTCAAGGACGCCACAGCGTTAGCGATCTGTTGTGTATGAGGTGATTGATTGATTTCATTGACCATTCTGAAATAAACCAACAAGCTGTTGATGACCTGTCAGCAAGAAGACAGTGACCTCACAATCAATCTATAAAAAAAAAACTCCTGAATCCAGATTACAGTACTTTCTAGTGTCGCTTGAAAAACTAAAACCTTTCAGAAACCTGGAAGGTTTTTTGTCCAAAATCTGGAAAAAAAGAAACAGTCGTTTTTGTGTCTGTCTCTCTCCTAAAGATGTGTGCACAGTTTGGTTTCAGAGGCAGAGTTTTCACTGTAAAGCAATTTGTTGAATTCCTCAGCAGGCAGACCATTAATTAGCACAATAAAAGGACTTACCTCATGTTAGCTATCAACTTCACATGGACTCCACTGTCACTCCATTAAAAGACGGCATCAAATAGATAATATGGCCCTAAAATAGTTGTTGTTTACCAATGTGAAAAACATTCGAGGCAGGAGGTCCCTGGCCCGCTGTCAGCCCTGCACAGCAAACGTCAGGCTGATGGGCCCAGTAGTATGCTAGATTAGCTGCGGGATAGATGCACAGACAGACAGGCGGACACTACCAAACCCATGCACGACTGACGGCGATAACAACAACAAAGACAGAAGATTATTGCCAACTGAATGATTCCCCTCATGGACACATGAGCACAGTGTTTCCTATGGGAACGTGCGTAGCAGTGGATGGAAGAACGGATGGAGGGAGGGATGGAGGGAGGGAGGGATGAATGGATGGATGGATGGATGGATGGATGGATGGATGGATTGATGGATGGATGGATGGATGGATGGATGGATGGATGGATGGATGGATGGATGGATGGATGGATGGATGGATGGATGGATGGATGGATGGAGGGTTGGATGGATGGATGGATGGATGGATAGATGGATGGATGGATGGATGGATGGATGGATGGATGGATGGATGGATGGATGGATGGATGGATGGATGGATGGATGGATGGATGGATGGAGGGTTGGATGGATGGATGGGTGGATGGATGGATGATGGATGAGTGTGTTTATAGTCTGGCAGTGCCATTGGCAGCTCTATAATGGCTCTCATACAGATGCTTTTACTAAAAGGCTATTTACAACCACCGCCTCCCCTGCATTTTCTTGCTCTTCAAGGGTCAGTGATGCCTTCATATTTACCCAGCAGGAGGGGGGGGGGGGGGGGGGGGGGCTTACCACATTTCAAAAGAATAAAAGTCCTCCTGGGGGGGCGTGCCGGCGGCTGAACCTGATTTAAATGGATCTTGTGGAGTCGCTAATCACACGTCACATTTTGGAGATGAACTTGTGCTCAGCTGGAGCTGTTGATGTCACTGCAGTGTGCGGCTAGATGAGGGGGGGGGGGGGGGGGGGGGCCTCACGCAGCTGCCGTGGTTCAGCGGTTCAAACGTCGGCTCCAATCTGTCTCCATCTTCGCCCCGCGGCGCCGGAGAGCGTTCTGGAACCGCAGGAGCATCTCCGGGAGAGGAGCGACGTCACGCAGGGAGAGACCAGACACACGTACTGTGCTCAGTTAAGGGTTAGGAGACACTGTAGGGCCCCTCGAGGGTGACGTGTGTTATTGTCAACAGCACTACATGATAATGGTGTGTAGAGAATTTAGCAAAGGCAATACAAAATATATGATGGAAAAAAGTAGAATAAAATAAAGAGACAAAAGGTAGCAACGCAGTGTATTGACAGTGTGTGTGTGTGTGTGTGTGTGTGTGTGTGTGTGTGTGTGTGTGTGTGTGTGTGTGTGTGTGTGTGTGTGTGTGTGTGTGTGTGTGTGTGTGTGTGTGTGTGTGTGTGTGTGTGTGTGTGTGTGTGTGTGTGTGTGTGTGTGTGTGTGTGGTTGTGCGGTTGTGTGTGTGTGTGTGTGGTTGTGTGTGTGGTTGTGTGTGTGTGTGTGTGTGTGTGTGCATAGGCGCCCACTTAACGGAGCAGACGATGCACATGCTCCAGGACTATTGAACTTGGGGGAGCAAGCTTGTCTCTTTGCTCCCTCACTTTTTGATCATATCATATGATATAAATATCCCCCCCCAATATATAAATCTTATCGAACCATAACTACGTAATTTCAATCAAATTAATAATACGCAATGACACTTAATAGCAAGTTTTTAAGTTTCCAAAGATTGTGTGACCCCCCACTTTAATGGTTTGATCCAGTGCCCACGGGCCACGGTTCGTCGGCATGACGTATACGACATGTTGGGGGAGGCGGCTTTTTCGAAAGCCCTTGAAAAATTCAGGCTGGATATTGGATAACATTGTGACTCGTGAGGATTATTCTTCGGCGTTTACATCAAAATGGAGCAAATCATCACGTAAGTCGAACACTGTGACTGTATACTAAATGCGCAAACAGATTGAAACTGAATATTTCTCGTATGGTGAGCCTCGGCGCTGCACCGAGTGAATCCAGAGATACAGGATGGTGCGCAGGCGCTGTGATCACCCAACGGCGGAAATAATGCCGCTTTGAGCAGTTTATAAAAAAATATTAAAAATATTTATTAGCAACGCCGAGCTTTCAAACCATCCCGTATCTCTGTGCGAACCCCTCGTGCAACTGTGAGCACCTTTGTAATGTCTCTGTGATACTTGTATAACGAACGGTTTGGCCAGAACCAGTCCTTCATGGTAAATCTAGGTTGGTTTCCCATTGAGGAGCAAGTGACTGTGGATTCACTCAGTGCAGCACAGTCACGAAAGGGGACCCTGATGTAAACAAGACAAACGTCTTTCTCTGGTCTGCATCCCCTTAACAATTGTGTGCCGTACTGTATTGTACCCATTCTGCAATCTGTTAAATAAAGTTTTCATTCATTCAGCCGCCGCGCTCACTGGGGCTATTGATAGCGTCAATTAGTTGTTGTTGTTGTTGTTGGTGCTGCGGATGTGAACGGGGCTGGAGGGGCTTTGGGAGGATGGGAAAGTTATTATTATTATTATTATAATAGTAATTGGCTATCATACGTGCCTAGCTAGCGTTAGCTAAAAGAGCCCTCGCAGTGAAGTTATTATTATTATAGCTATCATACTGCAATATAAACTGAGTTTTATAGTGAAAAGAGCAGCTTTATTTTGGTCAAGATTGAAGGCTCTATATTGCAGGAAATTGCACATACAGGTGTTCATTAAATGTAAAAAAAATCTGCCATGTGTGTGTGTGTGTGTGTGTGTGTGTGTGTGTGTGTGTGTGTGTGTGTGTGTGTGTGTGTGTGTGTGTGTGTGTGTGCAGTGTTAAAACAACCACAATCCAACAAGACACAATTCTTAAAGGAACACGCCAACATTTGGGGTAATTAGCTTATCGTCTTCTCCAGAGAGAGACAAGAAGATAGATACCAGTTTCCTCTCTGTGCGTTCAGTAGAAAGCTATCTGGCTGCACGTTAGCCTAGCTTAGCACAATGAATGGAAGCGGACATGGCCGGATAGCCTAGGCATTGTCCAACTAACACCTCTCCCGAAGGCTAAACGGCCCTGTCTGCTTTCATTCATTGTGCTGAAATAGGCTAACCAAGTTCCAAGTTTGGAACAATTTGTACCAATCATTTGTAGAATATAATTAGAATATATATATATAATTGGTTAGAATATATTTTAGTTGCCAATTTGTTTGTATTACTAATTTCAGATTATGTTTGGATATTTTATGTTCTGTAATCTGTATTCATTCCCTTTGGAGAACTACCCATCACCTGATCAATAAACAGCATTTGAGTTGATTGTGTTCGTCTGTGGTGCCATCCCTCAACCAAGTATTAAAGTGGGACAGTTCTGATCGGACACCCTGTAGCGATTCAAATGATCCTGAATCAGCATATATCTTAATTGAGATTGTCATCGGCAACACCATATTTCAAACCTGAATCTTTATAGGAATACAATGGATTTCAAAATGGCTGGGAGGAGAACCTTGTTGGGGTATTTTAGATGGCATTGAATTCTCACAATATATGAACAAACACACTATCATGCGAGAAACATCAGGGCACATTCTCAAAACATGAGTGAGTGCCATGTGTGTGAGCCACCACTTAGGGCAGAGTGGATAACTGTGAGAGAGTGAGTGGGTGAGTGAGTGAGAGAGAAACATTGTCGATCTATTATGTGCATCTAGAAATTGTATATGTCAATCTGTCCCAAGTGTTTTGGCACAAAAAGTGCTCTAGTTCTGTTACTGTTAATCTGATATGGTTGAAATCACATTCAAAATAAAGCTGACAGTGTTCACTTTAATCTCATCTTCACTGCATCATTTCACACCCAGAGTTAGAAGATGGAGCCACAAAATCAAACAATGTGACATTCACTGTACAGTATATGCATAGTGAGCACAAGAGCATGCATAATGTAATTTATATTAATGTAATTTAGACTCAAGTATAGTATTTGTACATAAAGGAATTCTGTCAATACATAGTTTTCAATTATTATCATCATCACAGACATCTTAGGTGATCGCAACCAAATAATGAAATGACAACCGTGGCTAATGAACTGTGTTTATGGCATTGTGCCATATTGATAGAACATGCGTCCCATGTGCATATGAAAAATTATTGCTTTATCTTTTTTTTTATCTACTTTTTTCTCCCCATTTTCTATTTTTCTCCCATCCCAATTTCGTATTATCCAATTCTTCCCTCCCCTGTCTCGAACGTTGATAGACCATGCCTCCCACTGGTCGGCTGCAATGTGGACGAAGCCTTGCATCACGTGTCCCCTCCGGTACACGAGGAGGCAGCCGTCGCATCTTTTCACCTGCACAGCGCGATCTCTCAGTGGCGAGGAGTAACGCGTGGGAGGCTCACGCTGCCCCCGATACTTCCTGATTCTGCTGTACAGGCGCACCAACCGACCTGTAGGAGTCGCTGTCCACAATGTCCGATCCCCACCCACCGGCTTTCCCACCCCCTAATACTGCCAATTGTATTAGTATGAATGACCAGCCAAGCCGGAAGCAACGCCGAGAGCTGGGCTCGAACCCAGCATCCCCTGCGTTAGTGGCGAGCGCCTTGCCCACTGCGCCACTTAGCCGCCCAAATTATTGCTTTATCTAATATAATGTCAATCTGTACTTTTGGCATTCAAAAGCGGGGGCACCATATATCAAGAGCACTGTAGTTCTGTGCTAGAAAATCCCTTACAAAAGGTATCATGGTTTGATGGTAATTTCAGTTTTCCATTGTACCAGCCATTGTATGAAATAGAATAATTATTTACCATGATACTGCCATAGTAAACTATCATAATGATAATAATAATAATACACTTTATTTTTATAGTAACTTTCATACAAGAATTGCAGCCCAAAGTGATTCACAGCAGTAATGTAGACATAGAATAGACATAGACATAACATTTACATAGAATTGGCATAAATATAGACAGACATAAATTGAGCAGAGAACAAAATAAAAGACATAAAAAAGAGTATAGAATAGACAGAATACAAATAAAATATCTCTCATTTACAGTGCAATAATCATAGTGTGGATGTAATGAGAGCAGATTGTATTAAAAGGCTAAGGTGAAGAGGTACATTTGTAGCTTACTTTTGAAAATATTTAGTGATCTAGTCTCCCTAATGTGCATTGGTAGGGTGTTCCATAGCTTTGGTTCATAATTCGGGCGACAGTGGCTCAGGAGGTAGAGCAATCGTCTGGTAATCCGGAGATTACCGGTTTGATTCCCGCTCCTCCTGGCCAGCATGTCGAAGTGTCCTTGAGCAAGACACCCCTAATTGCTCCCGATGTGCCGGTTGGCACCTTGCATGGTTGCTTCTGCCATCGGTGAGTGAATGGGTAAAATGTGTGGAACAAATTG
The DNA here is from genome assembly GCF_963971535.1 of Notolepis coatsorum. NCBI lineage: Eukaryota > Metazoa > Chordata > Actinopteri > Aulopiformes > Paralepididae > Notolepis > Notolepis coatsorum. The sequence goes on along the minus strand of NC_140178.1, from coordinate 94,305,055 downwards.
TAAAGCGCTTTGAATAAAAGCGCTATGTAAATGCACCATTTACCATTTATATATAATTCGCAAAGGCATTTTCTTTTGGCTGTGGTTGGGAATTGATTGATTGAATTGATTGAAAACTGTATTAACAGATTGCAGAATGGGTACAGTACAGTACAGCTCAATGCATACAATTGTTAAGGGGATGCAGACCAGAGAAAGACTTTCGTCTTGTTTACATCAGGGTCCCCCATTTTCAATTCATCATAACATATATGACATACACGACATACAGATAGACAGTACTGCTACATCTATACATTTATGACATACCAGACTTGCAAATACAGTACTGTTTGTGATACAAAAAGTGTTCAGAAAAGAGAGTATATACATTTGACGTAGAAACTGTACATTGGAGGAGGTTGGGTAGATGGGAGGGGGGGGACTGTACATTGGAGGTGGTTGGTGGGGTGAGGGGTGAGGGGTTGGGTAGGAGGGGTGGGTGGGGGACACACACTGTACAACTGTACAAGCAAAACTGTACATTGGAATCTTGACGAAACCATACTTGGTCATTTACTGTACATTGGAGGGGGTTGTGTTAGGACTAGGTTTTGAAAGTGGGTAGTGATTCACATTCCTTTACAGCTTTGGGTAGGGCGTTCCACATTGATGTGGCATAATTGCGAAATGTGTTTAGTCCCTTGTTTGAGCCGAATCTGGGTTTAACATGATTTGTGGAGCTCCCTCTGGTGTTGTGATCGTGGTATTCACTGACCTTTGGGAAGTATTTTGACATGTACATGGGTACCTTGGTCGTGTAGTGTATCTTGTAGACCAGGCCCATTGCAAGTTGCTGTACTCTGTCGTCTACTCTAAGCCATCCTAGTGTAGCAGCCTGAATATTCTACTAAGTATTCAGAAGTGCTAACTAACTGTTACTTTCCCTGTGTGTGTATAAAGTGTGATAAACAGTGTTCCTTTTGATAGCTCGCCCAGTTTAACAACGAGGTGAGTTGCTATCCTTCTCCGGCTTCAGTATGGATCACTAACAATAACATTGAAGCACTTTTCTCCCTTTCTGGAGTGGTCCTAGAGTGGGATCAGTGGCGGTTGCCAGCAGGGGGCGGAGTGGCAGTGGTGGCAGGTGGAGCGGAGGAGAGAGGGAAGCAACGAGGAAGAGGGAGTTACCTGGGGGCCAGAGGACCAGGAAGCTCCTCTTCGGCAGTGAACTCGACCGTGAACAGTCGCAGTCGCAGCGGGCATGTGCTCAAACGAGCTCCATTGAAGGAGTGCTGTTGAAAAGCCCCGTTGGAGAGCGACGGGTGATAAGAAGAGAGCCCCGTTAGAGAGCGACGGGTGATAAGAAGTACTTGCTAGTTGACGGGTTATCCTAGAAGTACGGGCGTGTGCTCAAACGAGCCCCGTGGAAGAAGTGATGTTGAAAAGCCCCGTTGGAGAGCGACGGGTGACAACAAGTACTTGCTAGTTGACGTGTTATCCTAGAAGTACCAGCGATAGTGTGTGAGTAAGCGATACAGAACGAAGGACTAACGTCTAGAGTTAACGGGACTAACGTCTATAGGTAACGGGTTATAGTAGTAAGTGTGCGGTGTATTAGCATGCTGCTAACGGCTCCATCTGACTCCAGTAGACTACCGGGCGTGCGGCGCTGAAGACCGGTGGTGTAGTCAGCCATGTTGCGTTAGTAGTACAACCGATATAGCAGGAGGGTGCATCCAGACGCAAAGTTTAGCTGTGTTTAGGGTAGCAACAGTATTAGCTCGCGCGACAGCAGCAAGCAACAGCCAGCAGTGGACGTCCCCCAGATGTTACAGAGGACGCCTCTTCCCACCAGCAGAGGTCGCCATCACAGCACGCTCCTCCAGCTAACCACTGCCCATGCTGTTCGCCCAGCCCGCTGGCTGTGCTCGCGGGATCGCCGACGCCATCTTGTCACCTGGACGAGAGGTGATAAGAGTGGGTCCGCCATCTTGGCTAAGTCCGAACGGTACCTCGTGTATTCACATCAACGTCCATTCAAGTGAACGCTAACAACCAGTGTCTAAGGGGTACCCCAAACAATCTAAGCCGGCTTTGGTGTAGGTTTTATTTTGGTAACGTGGGCCCACATTTGCTTGGTTTTCTTTTGGTATTTTATTATTCTTGTTATTTGAATTCCCAATGTTTCTCTACTTTATGCCTGGGTCTCCCCTAGTACAAGCGGGGTGTTATTAATGTATTGAGCACGCGGTGCCTATGGTGGGAATAGTGTTCCCCTACATTATCAGTGAGAGCACCCGGTGCCATTTATGAATAAGTGCTGTATGAATAAGTCTGAAGTATTATCTGTAACTGATAACCTGCCCAGGCTTCAATACAAAGTAGACCTTATTGGGAGCACTGTGTGTGTGTCTGTTTCTTCCATTTGCTAATCTAACCCCTGGGTAAATACTGTGACTGCATAATTATTTAACCCTTACACCCCATTCACAGAATAGCATTTGAAGGGTCTATACAGGTGGTCAAGGATGGGTACTGCTTAAAGGGAAGCCCAATAATACTATTGAACTGACAGTCACTGGGTGTGGGAGGGCTGTCGGAGGTACTGGGGGAAGTGAGAGTGTGTGGGGAGCTACTGCTGACCGCCTTGGAAGGCGAGGGAGACCAGAGTACCAGTCCCCAGGTTAGTAAATCCTGGGCCCCATCCACTCCTGCTGCAAGCCCTCCAGAACGACATTCCGAGCCAAAGACGGGGGTACATATAGGTCCAATTCTATAGTATCCTACTACCCAGTGGCTGTGTACTATTACTCCCACAAGCAGGGATAATCCAACCTTCTACATTTGGCGTCACAAACAGGATCAACATCCTACTCCACTTCCTTGACAGACCAGTAGAGAGACCATGACGTCCGAAGAAGGGACCTCCGACAGCTGTTCGCTGGCCAAGAGTGGTTGAGCGAGCGCCTGGAACAGGCGCAGGAGTGGCCAGTGAAGTTTGAGAAGGAGCAGCTGCTGTGCGACCAGCTGAAAGGGCTGTGCGACCAGCTGGAAGAAACAGTGAAGAAACTGGAACAGACCCAAGCCAGGGATCTGGAGGAGCTGCAGGAGAAGTGCCAGACTCAGGCGGCACTCCGGGTGCAGCGGAGGGCCGAAACAGTGAAGGAGTTGGAACAGGCACTCCAAGAGAAGCGTCGCTCCCAGGCGGCTCTGAGGGAGCAAAGAGACGGACAAGACGGCGTCACCGAAGTGAGGGAGGAGGGCACGGAGGCCATGGAGGAGCTGACCGCCCAGATGAAGGCCCTGGCGGACAAAGCCCAGTGGCAAGCAGGCCGCCTGGACCGACAGATACTGGCCCTGGAAAGGACCCAAGCCGCCCTCGACGGGGGACGGACGTTTCTCGACCAGACGATGGCGGCGATAAACGGGTCTGAGGAGGAGATGGTCCTGCCCCCCACGAAGGGTCCCGCCCCTTCCCCCGCTCCCGAGCTGGAACCAGTGGGGCGGACAGTGGTCCGAGGGATACAGCCCCCTAAGACCCCGTTCGATCGGCAACGGGAGAAGAAAGAGCCTGACCCGAGAGAGCAGGAGGGAGAGCCCGACCGGAGGGGGTCTGAAAAGAGAAAGGCCGACCAGAGGGGGCCCGAACAGAGAGAGCCCGAAAGGAGAGGGCCTGCGGGGAGAGAGTCCAACAGGAGAAAGCCTGACCAGAGAGAGCCGGACCGGAGGGGGTCTGAAACGAGAAAGGCCGACCAGAGGGGGCCGGGACAGAGAGAGCCCAAACGGAGAGGGCCTGACAGGAGAGAGCCTGAGAAGAAAGAGCCTGATCAGAGAGAGCAGGAGAGAGAGCCCGACAGCAGGGGGTCTGAAACGAGAAAGGCCGACCAGAGGGGGCCCGAACAGAGAGAGCCCGAATGAAGAGGGCCTGACAGGAGAGAGCCTGACCAGAGAGAGCCTGACCAGAGAGAGCCGGAGAGAGAGCCCGACAGGAGGGGGTCTGAAAAGAGAAGGGCCGACCAGAGGGGGCCGGCACAGAGAGAGCCCGAAAGGAGAGGGCCTGAGGGGAGAGAGCCCAACAGGAGAGAGCCCAGCATGAGAGAGCCTGACCAGAGAGAGACGGACAGGAGGGGGTCCGAAAGGAGAAAGGCCGACCAGAGGGGGCCTGAACAGAGAGAGCCTGAAAGGAGAGGGCCGGAGGGGAGAGAGCCCAACAGGAGAGAGCCTGACAGGAGGGGGCCTGAAATGAGAAAGCCCGGACGGAGAGGGCCTGACAGGAGAGAGCCTGAGAAGAGAGAGCCCGACAGGAGAGAGCCTGACCAGAGAGAGACGGACAAGAGGGGGTCCAAAAGGAGAAAGGCCGACCAGAGGGGGCCTGAACGGAGAGAGCCCGAGAGGAGAGGGCCGGAGGGGAGAGAGCCCAACAGGAGAGAGCCCAACAGGAGAGAGCCTGACAGGAGGGGGCCTGAACAGAGAAAGCCCGAACGGAGAGGGCCTGAGAAGAGGGAGCCCGACAGGAGACGCGACAGATCCCGGAGTGGGGACCGAGACCGCGGAAAAGACAAACCCAGGAGACAGAAGTACTACAGAGGCTTCCGACCAAGGGGTTTCCCCCATCCCTGACTGGTGCGAGACCGAGAGGAGAACAAGGAGAACAGGTCGGACGGAGGTCGAGGACGAGAGGTAGAGTTGGTCCCCTCAGGAGAGGACGGCGAAGACGGCGGAGACAGGGGCGAGGAGGGCCCCGCGGGCGGCCCCTCAGAGGCCTCGGAGGGCGAAGCCGTGGCCGAGGGCCTACCAACAGAGACAGACGAATCTGACACAGAATCAGACGCAGGGGAGGTTGAACGAACCCGGCCCTAGAGGAGCAAGAGATGGTGCTCGTCCAGGGAGGACCCAGAGATGGTGCTCGTCCCGGGAGGACCCCGAGATGGTGCTCGTCCAGGGAGGACCCAGAGATGGGGCTCGCCCAGGGAAGACCCAGAGATGGTGCTCGTCCAGGGAGGACCCAGAGATGGTGCTCGCTCAGGGAGGACCCAGAGATGGTGCTCGCCCAGGGAGGACCCAGAGATGGTGCTCGCCCAAGGAGGACCCAGAGATGGTGCTCGGCCAGGGAGGACCCAGAGGTGGTGCTCGCCCAGGGAGGACCCTGAGGTGGTGCTCGCCCAGGGAGGACCCTGAGATGATGCTCAACCCAGAGGAGTACTAGAGGTCGGTTCCCTGCCGGGTATCGCCAGGACTACGTGCTGAAGGGTGTGGTTGTAGAACAGTGTGTGAAACTAATGAAACAATGTGTGAAACTGTTGGTCTAAGGACCGTTTTCATGTCATTAACCTGGTTTCATTGAGTAACTTGCAGAGGACTTGGCAAGTTTAAAGTGGGGGGAAATGTAGCAGCCTGAATATTCTACTAAGTATTCAGAAGTGCTAACTAACTGTTACTTTCCCTGTGTGTGTATAAAGTGTGATAAACAGTGTTCCTTTTGATAGCTCGCCCAGTTTAACAACGAGGTGAGGTGCTACCCTTCTCCGGCTTCAGTATGGATCACTAACAATAACATTGAAGCACTTTTCTCCCTTTCTGGAGTGGTCCTAGAGTGGGATCAGTGGCGGTTGCCAGCAGGGGGCGGAGTGGCAGTGGTGGCAGGTGGAGCGGAGGAGAGAGGGAAGCAACGAGGAAGAAGGAGTTACCTGGGGGCCAGAGGACCAGGAAGCTCCTCTTCGGCAGTGAACTCGACCGTGAACAGTCGCAGTCGCAGCGGGCGTGTGCTCAAACGAGCCCCGTTGAAGGAGTGCTGTTGAAAAGCCCTGTTGGAGAGCAACGGGTGATAAGAAGAGAGCCCCGTTAGAGAGCGACGGGTGATAAGAAGTACTTGCTAGTTGACGGGTTATCCTAGAAGTACGGGCGTGTGCTCAAACGAGCCCCGTGGAAGAAGTGATGTTGAAAAGCCCCATTGGAGAGTGACGGGTGACAACAAGTACTTGCTAGTTGACGTGTTATCCTAGAAGTACCAGCGATAGTGTGTGAGTAAGCGATACAGAACGAAGGACTAACGTCTAGAGTTAACGGGACTAACGTCTATAGTTAATGGGTTATAGTAGTAAGTGTGCGGTGTATTAGCATGCTGCTAACGGCTCCGTCTGACTCCAGTAGACTACCGGGCGCGCGGCGCTGAAGACCGGTGGTGTAGTCAGCCACGTTGCGTTAGTAGTACAACCGATATAGCAGGAGGGTGCATCCAGACCCGAAGTTTAGCTGTGTTTAGGGTAGCAACAGTATTAGCTCGCGCGACAGCAACAAGCAACAGCCAGCAGTGGACGTCCCCCAGACGTTACAGAGGACGCCTCTTCCCACCAGCAGAGGTCGCCATCACAGCACGCTCCTCCAGCTAACCACTGCCCATGCTGTTCGCCCAGCCCGCTGGCTGTGCTCGCGGGATCGCCGACGCCATCTTGTCACCTGGACGAGAGGTGATAAGAGTGGGTCCGCCATCTTGGCTAAGTCCGAACGGTACCTCGTGTATCCACATCAACGTCCATTCAAGTGAACGCTAACAACCAGTGTCTAAGGGGTACCCCAAACAATCTAAGCCGGCTTTGGTGTAGGTTTTATTTTGGTAACGTGGGCCCACATTTGCTTGGTTTTCTTTTGGTATTTTATTATTCTTGTTATTTGAATTCCCAATGTTTCTCTACTTTATGCCTGGGTCTCCCCTAGTACAAGCGGGGTGTTATTAATGTATTGAGCACGCGGTGCCTATGGTGGGAATAGTGTTCCCCTACATTATCAGTGAAAGCACCCGGTGCCATTTATGAATAAGTGCTGTATGAATAAGTCTGAAGTATTATCTGTAACTGATAACCTGCCCAGGCTTCAATACAAAGTAGACCTTATTGGGAGCACTGTGTGTGTGTCTGTTTCTTCCATTTGCTAATCTAACCCCTGGGTAAATACTGTGACTGCATAATTATTTAACCCTTACACCCCATTCACAGAATAGCATTTGAAGGGTCTATACAGGTGGTCAAGGAAGGGTACTGCTTAAAGGGAAGCCCAATAATACTATTGAACTGACAGTCACTGGGTGTGGGAGGGCTGTCGGAGGTACTGTGGGAAGTGAGAGTGTGTGGGGAGCTACTGCTGACCGCCTTGGAAGGCGAGGGAGACCAGAGTACCAGTCCCCAGGTTAGTACATCCTGGGCCCCATCCACTCCTGCTGCAAGCCCTCCAGAACGACGTTCCGGGCCAAAGACGGGGGTACATATAGGTCCAATTCTATAGTATCCTACTACCCAGTGGCTGTGTACTACTACTCCCACAAGCAGGGATAATCCACCCTTCTACACTAGGTTGTCAAAGTGGGCAGGGGTGAGGTGGGTTCTAGGAGTAAGGTCAAGCAGTAGTCTGACCAGTTTGTTTTTAGATGTTTGTAATTTTGTTTTTAGCGCCTTTGAGGTGCTTTGGTAACATGAGGTGCAAGCATAGTCATGCTATCACTATTTAAATAATGCCACATATAGTTCAATTTAAACCAGGATGCCAATGATAATACCATGGTATTTCCATAATTTCTAGATGAGAAGCATATCTTTATGACTGGCGATGTCACTAACTCAGTAACTCCCTCACTCACAGTTAACCACTCTGACCCTAGTGGTGGCTCACATCCATTGCAGCTATGACACTGTCTATGTCAGTGGTCTCAAACTCGTGGCCCGCGGGCCATTTGCGGCCCGTGGGATGATATTTTGCGGCCCCCTACTTGACATCAAAGTTTAGAGTTAATGCAGCCCGCGCGCAACTGTTTGCCGAGTCGTTGCGCGAGAATTGGACGATTATGGGGCTGCGGCACTGCAGATATACCCTACTCCAATGATCCGCATGGACGTTAGACGGTGTTGCACTCGCTACCCAGTCTGTAAGCTATAGCAGTCGCAGAGGCTCTGGCTAGTAGTAACGTTCATGTTGTGATTTTCGATGCAAAGAAAATATTTAACATTCTCTTTTGAGACTCCGCCTCAGACTCTTATCCTTTGGCACTTGGAACTTGCTGTACTTTGCTTGCAGGTCTGCAGCCATTATTGCTGGATTATGAATAGCACCAACTTTAGCCAAGGTACCGTTATCAAGCTAAGCTAGCTGACCTAGCTCGTCTCCCCGCATTGACATTTGATAACGTTAGTCAGCTAACGCTAGTCAGTAGCTACTTGACTTAAATACGATTCACCGTGGGTGCATTATTGTTGATAGACGGACAGTGTCAGGTCCTGGAGAAAGGACAGGCCATCATCTGATTTGATGTAACGTTAAAGCGGATGTTGTTCCAACTAGCTAGCTTTTCAGCTAATGCTATCATAACACCAGCAAGCAAAACACATCCCGTCCGAGCTCCCCGTCACACGCTCTGTTGGGGACAATGGAATTTAAGAAAGTGTATCTGCTGTTAAAATGACAAACAGCATCACACTTTAAAACACGTTCATTTTATAATCATCACTCTCCGCAGGAGATACCGATACCAGCATTTTAGGCAGTATCGGCGGCATTTCCGATACCGGTATCGGAACAACTCTAATTTGAATGCAACCTTTCCTCAAAATTCAGTGCTAAGAACCACAAAAATAAATGGAATGAAATCATCATATCAAGCTGCAAGCAGAATTATTGTTAAATCTATGTCACAACGAGAAAAAGCAACCAAGTCCTCACTCAGTGGCAAGAAGCCATTCTCTCTCTCTGATGCATACATAATAAAATAATGTATGACTGAAGTGATGGAGACCATGTTTGAAGGCAAACAAAAGCAAATCCCCCTCAGATCGCACAGCAACCAGAATAACTGAAATACTGGCTGGTGATTTGATTAAACAGCTTTGTGATAGAATTTAAAAAATGCACAGTGCATTTCCATAGCTGTGGATGAGTCCACTGACACCACTGAGAAGCCTATGTTCTGAATAACCGTTCATGTTCTGAAGAACTGTTCATGTTCTGAAATGTTATTGCTAAAGATTGAGAAGATTGGATCAGTTGTACTTTTTTTTGGAATACTTGAAACCCTTTTTCTGTGGAATATTTGATGCGGCCCAGCCTCACCCAGACTCTACCACCAGCGGCCCCCAGGTAAATTGAGTTTGATACCCCTGGTCTATGTCTTTGTTTTGTCACTACCATCATCGTAGTGACTCAAAAAGTATGGAAAAATATAATTTGGGAAATACCATGATCATTTTTTGTTTGGGCTGTGTAGAAACTGTTCATCTCATACAGATGAAATAAGTCAAATGAAAGCTGACAGTGTTCGCTTTAATGTCATTGTGACTTTGTCAAGTAATAAGAAGATGAATCCACCACAGCAAACAATGTGACACCCGCTGTCAAAATAATTATTGAGCTCATTCTGAATGTACTGACTAATTGAAATTTTTTTTACACCAAAGTGAAATAGCACTGTTATCTCTCTCTCTCTCTCTCTCTCTCTCTCTCTCTCGCCCTCTCTCTCTCTCTCTCTCTCTCTCTCTCTCTCTCTCTCTCTCTCTCTCTCTCTCTCTCTCTCTCTCTCTTTCAACGGTCAATACGATTTAACAGGTCAAAGTTCCGCAGCTTAGCCATTAATTTCCATGAGGCAGTGAGCGGGCTGCCTCTTCCGGAAATCTATTCTCATCTCCACTGTGGTTTGAGCATTGAGCTCCAGGTTGGAGCTCTGGAGGAGCACCAAGATGCCAGCTGGGCCGCCTCCCGCCTATAGATAGACTCATAATCGTTGGCAATGCGGCAACTGTGGTGTCATCTGCAAACGTAAGCAGTGCAGTCGTGTCGGGAGGCCGGTTTGTTGTGAAGCAGCTCAGGTGCGATGCCGTTGAAAGCTGAGGTGAGGGACACGAATGGAATCTGGGGCGTAGCAGTTGGAAGGTGTATCAGAATTGAAGACACAGCATAATTACATCACCCACCAAGCAATTTGGCCCGTATGCAAACTGAAGGGGGTCAAGGAGGGGGTCCGTGATATATTTCAGGTGGGCCAGCACTAGGCGCTCGAAAGGAGTCATCAGAGCTACATGTCTGTAGGTCCCTGTAATTTATTCCTCCGGGACTGGTGGAAGTTTCAAAGCAGGGGGGAACTTTGTTTAGAGAGTGATTGAATAAGTCTGTGAACACAGGGCCTAGCTGGTCGACACAGTGGTTCAAACAATGCAATACAGAGTCATTGGATTGTTTCTGGGAGTTCATAAGCTCACACCAGTGCCGGCAGGATGGCAATACATCCAAATGGTTGACACATATTTGAGCACCTGAACACAGACTCACTAGAAGGATATTTAATTGGGGAACTTCTAAAGGTTACTAGCCCTGGTCTTGCAAAGTGAAATCATTATTTTGATCATGGTGTGATGTTGAGGAGAGGCAGAGTAAATGATTCCTTATGTATGAAGACAGATTGTATGTATAGTACAGTGGTGGCCGCCACTGGGGGGCGCTAGGGCGCCGCCCCCCCTCAGGAATATATGAGAGAAGAACAAGAAAAATTATTTTTTAGTTTTTAGTTTTATAGCCCTATAAATAATATAAACATGTTTAAAATGAATAATATTTACTCATTTTAATTACGTTTGTGTTTCCAATGCACAATATAACGTTAATATATAAAATAAAAATACTCATTTTCCTGAACAGGAAGTGACTCACTTTTTTTTTATTTTTTTATTTTTTTTTATTTCTCGGCCCGGGCTAGACGCAATAGCGCTCTGAGTGCGCGTCACTGTTCGATCGCTGTATCCGTCGCAGCCAATCAGTGCGTAACGCGTTGTGTGCCTTGAAATATGACTATTATGTTGGAATCCGGGCGCGATTTGAAGCGGTCTAGGCAGCAGCGTCAAGGCATTTCGCGGAGACGCTCTCTGATTGGCCGACGTCAGTTTTTTTTCCGTAGCAGCATTTCGCGGAGACGATCTCTGATTGGCCGAATCCACTTTCTATGTTCCAATTCTAGCTTATTCGGGAGAGAGTTGTGTTGTTGTGACTGAGATGCAGCTATTTAGAGCGTGACTGCAAGTTCTTTCGACGGTTAAGCTTAGGCACCCTTTCAAAGTTGGTTATGGTTAGAGTTTGTCTTAGAGCATGGCGATAGAACGGCAGGTAGTTTGCAGTCTGTTCGACGCGGAAATGGACAAAGAAATTAAGTACTTGTTGTTGTTGTGTGGTTCTAACAGCTAACGGCTAACAAGCTATATGGCGGATGCAGTCTGGTGGACAGTGGACAGTGTTCTGGATATACATCATCAACAGCGGATTATACACTTTATCAAGCCCACCACGTTTCAATTAAACAAAGTGAGTTGGA
>NC_140178.1:94266311-94291311 GCF_963971535.1 Notolepis coatsorum | reverse complement strand
CTTTCTGTCACTGGACATCTGTTGTGTTTTGTTGTCTGCACTATCTTTACCTTCTCTTTTACGCTGGCTCCCCGCTCCACCTCTGACCGCCAGTTCCATTTAAACTATTTCAGACATCATTTTAGTTAAATTCGAGGCAACGGTTTAATCAGAAAAACAGTTCAGACAATTTCAGATATCCACACATTTGTTTGTCAAACCACACATGTTATTTATATACTGTCGTGTTCTAAATGTGACAATTTTTATGTTGGTCGTACGAAACGCCACCTACTTGATCGACTGGCTGATCATAAATATGCTATCAAAACAAACAATATGGATTATGCAATGGCTAAACATATTCAAGATGTTCACCAAAGTACCTCTGTTTTATTTACAGCTATCGGCATTGACAGTGTTCCGCTCACATCTAGGGGAGGAAATAGACAGAGAATACTAAACCAGAAAGAAAGCCGCTGGATCGATAGACTACAGGCCACCTCACTCCCAGGTTTAAATGATTCTATAGACATGGTGTCATTTTTATAGGCCAAGTAGCACACTTTGTTTTTGTATCTTTGCATTGCTCATTATTATCTTTGATAGACTACAGGCCACCTCATTCCCAGGTTTAAATGATTCTATAGACATGGTGTCATTTTTATAGGCCAAGTAGGACACTTTATTTTTGTATCTTTGCATTGTTCATTATTATCTTCTTCTTTATTTTGATAGACTACAGGCCACCATTTATGATGAATTGAAAATGGGGGACCCTGATGTAAACAAGACAAAAGTCTTTCTCTGGTCTGCATCCCCTTAACAATTGTATGTATTGAGCTGTACTGTACTGTACCCATTCTGCAATCTGTTAATAAACTTTTCAATCAATCAATCAATCACCTCATTCCCAGGTTTAAATTACTCTATGGACATGTTGTCATTTCTATAGGCTAAGTAGGTTACTTTATTATATAGTGTTCTTGTCATGGTCAGGGCTCGGGCCTTCCTCTGCCCTCATCCTGCCGCGCCCATATATGGACAGCTTCCTGCTGGAGCGTTCCCACGCTGCCAGACGAACATCAATCAGCGTGGCTGTGAGGGATTCCCTCATCAGGCAGCTCCTATATCACCTGACGGATCCTGTCGTCCCTCGTCGCAGTGTTAAACTGCCTACCTAGGTCAGTCCGAAGACCTGCTAGACACTCTCACATTATTATTCCCTGTTCTAACCTTCCCTCTCTTGTGCCCAAGGACCTCCGTTCCAGCGAGCCCGTCTGGACCCCTGGAGCTTGATTACGGAGTTCCTGCTCTCACCCCCGACACAGCCGGTGTCTACGTTCTCCCGCACTGCACAAGGAGTGCACCTGCTTAAAGAACATTCTCCCGCACTGCACAAGGAGTGCACCTGCTTAAAGAACATTATCCCGTACTGCACAAGGAGTGCACCTGTACTAACCCCAAGAACATTCATCCCTGTCTGTTGTACATTTCTGAATGTGATTCCTGTCTGCTTGGGGAGAACAATTAAAGCACCCTAAACCGCTCCATTCTCTCTCCTCCTGTGTTTGCTATTGGGCTCCGCAAAAACCCCTCTCCTCACAGAACACTGTGACCATGACGTCGGACCCAGCAACACAGGACGTCGGGAAATGGAGCAACAATATCCAGGCCGCCGTCACGGGACATGCCATTCTGGTAAACCAACACTCACAAATACTCGACGACACCATTGCCCAACTCCGCGCTCTCACGCTCAGCTCCGTGGAGCGAGACAGACAATGTGAGCATTTTGATGCATACATCACTGCCCAGCTAGGCGCCCCACCTGTGGTATTCCCACCTGTTGAATCCCCGCACAGGGAGCCCCATGTTCCCGCACCAGAACGTTATGGCGGAGACGTCACTAAGTGTCGTGCCTTTCTTTTCCAATGTTCATTAGTATTCGGCAACAGCCACAAACCTTCCAGAGCAAAAAATCCAAAGTCTCCTACCTGTCTGGTTTGCTCACGGGTCCTGCACTAGAATGGGCAACCGCCCTCCACTTCAGTAGTTCCCCCCTCTGCGATTCGTACTCTGATTATGTCGGCGACATGCGAAAGGTTTTCGACCATCCCCCCGGAGGCTCGGATAGATCTGCCGCCTTGTTTACTATCCGCCAAGGTCATCGCAGCGTGAGCGAGTATGCAATCGAATTCCGTATCCTGGCAGCTGGTTCCGAGTGGAACGACACGCCGCTACGAGGGGCATTCCGCCAAGGCCTCAGCGACGTCCTAAAAGATGAATTGCGGTCTAAGGAGAAGCCAACTTGCCTTGACGAGTTGATTAACTTAGCCAGAGATTTGGACACACGCCTTCGCGAACGCCGCCGTGAGAAAGCTAGTGCCGTCAACAGTGTGCCGCCGCAGAGCCGCAGATCCGGAGCGCGCCGTTAACAGTGTGCCGCTGCAGAGCCGCAGAGCTGCAGAGCCGAAAACTCTGAGCCTATGGAACTCGACCGCTCTCGCCTCCCTCTCCGCGAACGCCGTCATAGACTCAGGACAGGGGCATGTTTGTACTGCGGGCAACTCGGCCACTCCATCGCTTCGTGCTCGGTTCGCCCAAACGACAGGGCTCGACAGTGACGCTGGGCGCATGTACGAGCCTTAATTATGCTCCCAGTTCCGGTCCAAACATGCAATTCAGTGCCACGCTTTATCACGATGGTCAATCGCTCCCTCTGTCCGCGCTGGTCGACTCAGGCGCAGACGAAAACCTCATTGACGCTGGGGTAGTGTCCCGCTTCCACATTGCCACCGACGCCTTGCCGATTCCCCGCGATGCTCAAGGTCTAAACGGGAGGTTGCTCTCGCGAATAACCCGCCACACCACGCCTCTCCGCCTCCAACTCTCAGGGAATCATAGCGAGGACATCCGTTTCCACGTCACTAATTCCCCCCATAATCCCATCGTTCTAGGCATGCCTTGGCTAAAGCTACACAACCCTGTAATAAACTGGCCAACGGGCTCAGTCACGAGCTGGAGTGCTCACTGCCACGCCTCTTGTCTACGGTCGTCTCGTCGTCACTGGGAGTCGCTGGTTCTCCCGTTCCCAACGAACATATTGACCTTTCGACTGTTCCTCCAATTTATCACGATTTAGATGCTGTTTTTAGTAAACAACAGGCTCTCTCCCTGCTACCTCATCGCCAGTACGACTGTGCTATTGATCTGCTCCCGGGAGCTACGCTCCCCGCTAGTCGCCTGTTTAACCTCTCACGCCCAGAGAGGGAGTCCAAATGAGAAATATGTCCCCGAGTCCCTGGCCTCAGGCATTATTACCCCCTCCTCCTCTCCTGTCGGCGCGGGGTTCTTTTTTGTGTCCAAGAAGGATGGCTCCCTTCGCCCCTGTATTGACTACCGGGGTCTCAACAACATCACGGTCAAGAACAAGTACCCCCTGCCATGTGATTAACTCTGCTTTCGAACCCCTGCAAGGTGCCACCATTTTCTCGAAGCTGGACCTCAGGAATGCCTATCACCTTGTCGGCATCCGGGAGGGAGACGAGTGAAAGACGGCCTTTAAGACCCCACTCGGTCACTTCGAGTACAAGGTAATGCCTTTTGGGTTGACCAACGCCCCTGCTGTCTTCCAGGCCCTTGTCAATGACGTTCTCTGTGATGTCCTTAACTGCTCTGTCTTTGTTTATCTGGACGACATTCTGATTTTTTCCCGCTCTATGGAGGAGCACGTCCAGCATGTCTGCCGGGTCCTCCAACGCCTACCGGAGAACAAGCTGTTCGTCAAGGCGGAGAAGTGTGAGTTCCACGTTTCCTCCATCGGGTTCCTCGGCTACATCATCGAGGGTGGCAAGATCCGGGCGGACCCCGAGAAGACCAAGGCGGTGTCCGACTGGCCCCGTCCCACCAACGTCAAGCAGCTCCAACGCTTCCTGGGGTTTGCTAACTTCTACCGGCGTTTCATCAGGGACTACAGCCGGGTCGCTGCACCCGTCACCCAACTCACCTCGCCTTCCGTGCCCTTCGTCTGGTCTGACAGAGTGGACTCCGCCTTCGCCGAGCTTTCACCTCCGCGCCCATCCTCGTCCAGTTCCAGTCGTGCAGTTCTTTCAAATATATAATTGATATGTTCTACAGCTAGGTTGACTCCTTCCACACTGTTAAAATATGGCGTCGCTAGAAACGTATCTAACAGTGATTGTATCCCATCACTGGCGATGGCTCTCTGGTAGTCCTGCATGCTGTTCTGGGACCATCTATAGTATTTGGGTTTACTGGGCTGTGTAGGGGGATTTTTGAGGGACTCTTCATGTATGCAGTGATCTGACTGTGGTCAGATAATGGGGTCAAAGGTTTGACTGTGAATGAACTGAAAAATACTGGATCCAGTACCTTCCTTGTAAGTCCCCTCGCTGTTTGATCTCCTTCAGCTCTGATGTGGGTGGGGGAGGACGAGGCCTGGTCAGGGCGGATGCATAGGTCATCTGCTGCTGGGGACGGTGGAGGGGTCGGCTGGGGGGATGTCTCCTCTCACTGGGTGGGGTGGAAGGGTGGGGTATAGGTGGGGCATGGGGTACTGCAGGGGTTTGTGGGGTGACTCCTCGTGGGTATCTCGTAGGCCTGTGCTTTCTCAGAGCAGGTGTGTGACTGGGTCTGTTGGGGTTGCGGAAAAGGGCAGCATCTTTTAATGTTTTTGCAAATGTCCTCACTCCAGCGTTGTTCAGGTGTAGTCCATCATGAAGGTCCCATGTGCCGATGTTTGTGTGGTGGGCTAGGTGAACATTTGGGAGGGCAGCACAGTCTCTTGAGATCTCCATGTTGATTTCATGAATGATGTGTGGAGGGGTGTCCATCCTGGGGAGGAGGGTGGAGATGACTACTCTGGTATCTGGGAACTCCCTGGAGGCCCTCTCAGCCACCTTGGTCATTGCTTCAGCAGTCCCACGGCGTAGATAGTGGAGGTCATTAGTGCCTGTGTGCACCACCATGTACTGGGGGCTCCCTAGAGTGTCCTGTCTGAGCAGCTGCATGGCATGGCCTGTGTTCCGACAGCGCTTGGCTCTCACCTTGAGGCCAGGGAAGAGGCGTGCTGTGTCCAGGTGTTTTCCATTGGAATCCATGGGGAGGACTACCTGGGCTTCGGGCTGGGCTGGTCTGGTGGACTGGGGCTGTGGCTCGGGTGGAGGTTGGGCTGCTGGAAGGGGGTCTGAGTCAGAAGGCATGTCAGTGGGTGTCAGGCTGGGAGGAGTTAGTGGGGTCAGGGGGAGAGAGGTAGATTCTGGTTTAGCAGTAGGGGGAGTGGTGGATGTTGGAGCAGAGGACTGCTTACGGCCGGGGGGAGATGTATGCATTCATCACTTCACGCCTTGACTACTGCAATGCCCTCTACACCGGCATCAGTCAGGCAGCCATGTCCCGCCTCAAAATGGTCCAGCACTCTGCAGCTAGGTTCCTTACCGGTACCAGAAAGAGAGAGCACATCACACCAGTCCTAGCCTCCCTACACTGGCTCCCAGTCCCACTTAGAATAGACTTCAAAATCCTCCTCCTCACCTTTAAAGCACTATCGGGTGCAGCACCCCTTTACATCACAGAGCTCATCACCCCCTACGCAGCACCCAGGTCACTAAGATCCTCCAACCAGGCTCGGCTGGTCCCCCCCCCCCGCACCAGACTCAAAAAGAGAGGCGATCGCTCTTTCAAGGCCGTGGCCCCCAAGCTATGGAACCAGCTTCCCCTGGAGATCCGTTCTGCCCCCTCGCTGGAGACATTTAAGGCCCGTCTAAAAACCCACTTCTATTCCCTGGCCTTCAATAAACCCTGATTCTCCCACACCCTAACTCACACACTCCCTTGTAATTGTATCCTGCCCCCTCCCTCTTGTATCTCTTCTTATGCTCCTCTGTCCCCTGTGTGCTACTGTACTTTGTGTTCCCCTATTCGTGTGTTGTCCTACTGTCCTACTCTCTGAATGTACTGTCTTGTCCTGCTGTGCCTTTTTGTATTTTTGTATTTTATATTAGGACATTGATTTTAAGCTTTGACTGTACAGCACTTTGGTTGGCTCTTGTGCTTTTAAACGTGCTATATAAATAAATTACCTTACCTTACCCTTACCTTACCTTACCTTACCGTATGTATTCTTTCTTCCTGCCGTTGCATCTTTACCCTCTCTATCTCTCTGCGTAGAAGCCTCTCTCGGCTGCCTGTATCTTCCTACATGGCTTTCATCTGGGCATGTAGGGTGTTGTTGTCCTGCTCTAGCTCCTGCATGGCTCGTGTGAGCTCCCTGAAGCTCCTCTGGGTCTTCTTCAGCTCTGAAGTGGTCTCCTCCCTGCTCTTCTTCAGATGGAGCTCTTCTCTCAGCTGCTGAATGGTGCAGAGCTCAGTCAGCCTGGCCAGAGTCCTCTCTCTAAACTCAGTAAAGTCCAGCTCCAGGAGAGATAATAATAATAATAATAATAATGGATTGGATTGGATTTATATAGCGCTCTTCGTGACACCCCAGAGACCCCAGAGCTCTTACAGAGTCAATTATTCGTTCATACACAGTCATACCGGTGGTGGTAAGCTGCAATTGCAGCCAGAGCTGCCCTGAGACAGACTCACGGAAGCGTGGCAAATAATCATCGCCTACGGCCCCTCCGACCACCACCAACATTCATTCACATGCATACACATTCATACGAGGCAAGTAGGTTAAGTGTCTTGCCCAAGGACACAACGGCAGTGGGATGGACATGGGCTTGAGCGGGATTCGAACCACCAACCCTTTGATCATTGGACGACGCGCGACGCGCTCTACCCCTGAGCCACGCCGCCCCACAGATACGCTTTCTCTCAGCTGCTGGACCAGTTTGGAGGGTGTTGAAGGAGTGTGGATGGATGGGCTGGCTGGTGCTCTTGGTACTGGCAGTGGCATCTCTGGGTTCACTGTGTGGTTGGAGGGAGTTGGAGGGGCACAGTCAGAAGGGCTAGTTGCTGGTTTTGACTCTGGTATTTCTGTGTCTGTGTTCACCTTGTCCTCTTCTGTCTGTGTGTCCGCAGCATTGGTATTGGGCTCTTCTCTCTCCACTTCCATTTTCATTTTTGGGAAAAGCTCTTGAAACATGTTGAGGTTTGCTTCATTCCCCTGTACTAATACAGTCCCTTTACGAAACCGAAAGATGTTCGTCAACAAAGGTTTTTTTCATGACGACAACGAGACGTGACGTCACGTTATTGAATACCATGTGACGCTAACGAGACTAAATAGTTTATTAAATATCGTTGACCACAACTGAGCACACAAAAATGTAATTTACAAAAACCAGGACGAAATTTCTCTTCATGTATGTTGATATTGTTGACTAAAACAAGACGAGACAAACTAATTATAACTTTTCTTAATGCTATCGTCCCGACAGAACAGTGTGACGGCTGACAGGAGCTCTGTGTTATTAGCATTAGCCTGGAGCTATTTGAAAAGCTAGTTTTAGCTGAACGTTACCTTGGCTAAAGTTGGGACTATTCATAATCCAGCTGCAGACCTGCAAGCAAAGTACAGCAAGTTGGCAAAGGAGTATTCCAAGGTAAATCACTTATTCATCACATTGTTTGTATTTCCATCTAGCTCGCGTTAGCTAGTGGCTAACCTAGCTCACGCTAACGTGGCTAACTGATCGAACTCTCGCACACAATTAATGACATAATGCAGACAGCCATACCAGTGACAATGTTTAGCTTTTAGTGCCAAATGATAAGAGTCTGAGGCGGAGTCTCAAAGGAGAATGTTGAATATTTATTTTGCATTAAAAATCACAACAGATCATCTGCTAGGAGCTAACTGAACCGGAGCCTTCTGGATAGGAAGTGCGCAACAACGTTTAACGTCCGTGTGGAACCAATGTACCAACAACCATTCCGTGGGTGAACTCATTGAGCTTAGTTGTCAATTAATGATACTAATACTAATCTATACAATCACCTGTTGTTGAATAAATACCATTACTTTCTAGTTATTACTAAAAAAACAGTATATATAAAACAGTAGCTGTAAAAATGAAAAGAAAAAAAGTTTTATAATTTATATAATATATTTTTTTTATGTATGCACTGGTATCGGATCAGTATAACCAGACCTAGACCACCTCTAACTCTAACTCCTAACCAGACCTAGACCACCTCTAACTTTAACCCCTAAGTTAGGGTTGTGACTTAGAAGTGGTCTAGGTCCGGATAGGGTTTAAGAGTTGGTCTAGCCCTTTACATCCATCTATCTAAATAATAATAATAAATTATAATGAATGCTTAACCACCCCTAAGTTACCCTAACCAGACCTAGACCACCTCTAACTCTAACCACTAACCAGACCTCTTCCATGTGGCACTTTAACACTGACCTCAGAATGTGATTTTATATAATGTTTTTATGCAAGCAGATTGCAATCAGTGTGTACTACTACTAGTACTACTGTGTGTTCTGTTTACTTAGTTTACAGTATCCTGTTATAGAATAAACCGCTACCAGACACAGCAGAGAGAGAGAGGACAGACATGACAGAGAGGACAGACACAGCAGAGAGAGGACAGACATGGCAGAGAGAAAGGAAAGACACAGCAAACAGAAGACAGACAGAGTTCAGCGTCGTCTCTCTGGTCAGAAACAACGTCACCACATCCGTAAATGCTCTCTTTGATGCATACATTGGACCATGTCTACACCAACATATACTGTAGGAGCAACAATACATTGGACCAGTGGCGGCCGGTGGGTACTTCGCCACTAGGGGCGCTATACCAAATATTTTGCAAACATGTACAGTACAGTACTGTACCACGCAAGACTCATGGCAAGACGTGAGCGATTCGACTCACGCTCACGGCAATGAATCGGCTCTTATGAACGAGTCGCTCAGCTGTTACTACAACAACACACAACCAGTCAAATAAAGTATAGTCTAGACTCTAATTCACAACTTGAAACACAATATAAATAGAAAAGTTAGAAACAAAACTTGCCCGTCTCCAAACACAGGCAGATCTCTCCCTCTCTCCTTCTCTCTCTCACACACAGCGCGACGTGGAATCGATTCGTTACACAATCAGACTTATTATATACCAAGAATAACTTCAGTATGAGTACAGGGCTGTACACATATTTTGCATATTGTTAAACGAGCCAAGGCTAGCTATTAAACTATCGATATGAATCGAAAATCTGGGACCCTGATGTAAACAAGACAAACGTCTTTCTCTGGTCTGCATCCCCTTAACAATTGTGTGTATTGAGCCGTACTGTATTGTACCCATTCTGCAATCTGTTAATAAAGTTCTCATTCATTCATTCATTCAAACATAGACGATATTGAACAAGCCATAATCCACGTATTTTCAATCCGAGAGAGCTGCAGTAGTTAAATCAATGAGCCATCGACATAGTCAGTGTGGTAAGTAACGTTATTATTGCATCCAAGATTGATACACGGCTGGCTAGGCAGTTGGTAGTCATAGTCTTGTGTTATAAAATAAATAAACAATCAGCAATGTCTCGCTTCATGAATGGCCAGCAGTAGTACTGCTCCTAAAAAAAACTATTTACAAACGTTAACGTTAAGCACAGAGAGAGAGAGAGAGAGAGAGAGAGAGAGAGAGAGAGAGAGAGAGAGAGAGAGAGAGAGAGAGAGAGAGAGAGAGAGAGAGACTCACTGTTTAGTTGAAACGTCCAGGGCAGGAGAGCTTGATAAACGTGTATAATCCGCCATATAGCTTGTTAGCCAAGTGTTAGCTGAGCTCGTTAGCACAACACTCAACAAGTACATTCCTTTGTCCATTTCCGCTCGAACAGACTGCAAACTACCTGGCGTTCTATCGCCATGCTCTAAGACAAACTCTAACCTTAACCAACTTTGAAAGAGTGCCTAAGCTTAACAGTCTAAAGAACTTGCAGTCACAGCACGCTCTAAGACAAACAACCTAGACCAACCTAGGAACCAAGCTAGAAGCTAGAATTGGAACATTAGAAATTGGATTCGGCCAATCAGAGATCGTCTCTGTGAAATTCTGCCATGGAAAAAAATACTGGCGTCGGCCAATCAGAGAGCGTCTCCGCGAAATGCGGCTATGGAAATTCTTCACGGAAGTTCACGCTGCTGCCTAGACCGCTTCAAATCGCGCTCGGATTCCAACATAATAGTCATATTTCAACGCACAACGCCGTATGCACTGATTGGCTGTGACGGAGACAGCGATCAAACTGTGACGCGCACTCAGAGCGCTATCGCTTCTAGCCCGGGCGAGAAATACGAAAAAATAAAAAAAAACGTCACTTCCTGCTCATGAAAACGATGTTTTTTTAATTTAGATAATAACGTTATATTGTGCATTGGAAATACAAACATACTTAAAATGAGTAAATATTATTCATTTTAAACATGTTTATATTATTTATAGGGCTATAAAACACAAAAAAGAAAAAGTTTTATTGTCTTCTTCTCTGATTTAACAGCAGCTGGCCAGCAGGTGGGTCGGCGCCCTTGCGCCCCTAGCATTGGACCATGTCTACACCAACATATACTGTAGGAGCAACAATACATTGGACCATGTCTACACCAACATATACTGTAGGAGCAACAATACATTGGACCATGTCTACACCAACATATACTTCCTGTGTATCACTTGTGCCGCCGACTCAGATTCCCCTAGGTTAAAAAATAAATACGCAATTTAAATCAGAAAATTTTCCATGTTGACTATTTATGACTTTCTGAAGTTTTTTTCCATTAACTAAAAATAGACAAAAATGTCATCCGTTTTCGTCGACTAAATCTAGACTAAAACAAAAAAGACAAAATTTAGACAAAAACTGACTAAGACTAAAATGCTCAGACATTTAGTTGACTAAAACTTACTAAACGAAAAATGAATGAAGATGACGAAAAAGGAGCACTTGACACATGACTAAGACTAAAACTAAAATGAAAATAGCTGCCAAAATTAACACTGCTCCTCACACCTCACTCCACCCACCTCCTCACACCTCACTCCCCCCATCTCCTCACACCTCACTCCCCCCATCTCCTCACACCTCACTCCCCCCATCTCCTCACACCTCACTCCCCCCATCTCCTCACACCTCACTCCCCCCGCCTCCTCACACCTCACCCCCCCCCCCCGACTTCCTCAGCCCCGCCTCCTCACACCTCACTCCCCCCCCCGACCTCCTCACCCCCGCCTCCTCACACCTCACTCCCCCCCCCCGACCTCCTCACCCGTCACCCCGCCTCCTCACACCTCACTCCCCCCCCCGACCTCCTCACCCCCGCCTCCTCACACCTCACTCCCCCCCCCCGACCTCCTCACCCCCGCCTCCTCACACCTCACTCCCCCCGCCTCCTCACACCTCACTCCCCCCCCCCCGACCTCCTCACCCCCGCCTCCTCACACCTCACTCCCCCCCCCGACCTCCTCACCCCCGCCTCCTCACACCTCACTCCCCCCCCCCCCGACCTCCTCACCCCCGCCTCCTCACACCTCACTCCCCCCGCCTCCTCACACCTCACTCCCCCCGCCTCCTCACGACTCACCTCGTCTTTCTCTCTCCATCATTCTCCTCCAACCCATTCTCTCCTCATCTCTCCAGACTGGATTCATGAGCTTGGAATGAGAAGGTTCTGATCTACTGTGCGTTCACAGTGGTTTTGAAATATTGTGACGGGTAATGTAAAAGAGTATGACCCTTTTACAGGAATTAAATTAATATAAAGTAGTAGAATCCAGACATAGTAGTAGTAGTAGTAGTAGTAGTAGTAGTAGTAGTAGTAGTAGTAGTAGTAGTAGTAGTAGTAGTAGTAGTAGTAGTAGTAGTAGTAGTAGTAGACACATGTGGTTCTGTTACAGTATAGAAGCTAAAGCAAGCAGATATATTAGACAGGACCAAGCCGTTTATATGTATGTGATAATAAGATAATATAAAGACTGTGACACTTACACAAAGAATAACATCACAGCTTTTATATGAAATAGCCGATATTAAGAAAGGGAGACATATGCAAGTGTGAGGCGGTGATGGGGTTAATAAAAGCAGAAATAAGTAATAAAAGGAGACAGAAAAGTAAATCAGTTAATCCACAGTATAGAGACTGAAAGAAGGCAGACGTATTAAGATCGTAGAGTCAGATTACTGGGTCAAAGTAACCTCGTTCCCAGCTTTATCCCGAGAGATAAAGCCTGGTAAAGCACTACGGCCGAAAGTGGGAATCGGGTAGGAAGTCCCGCCCCTGAAATCACGACAGGTGCTCGTGAAAATGCACTCCCCCCAGAAACAACCTCGTTATCGCCTCCCTCGATGTATGAGCGTCTGCTTGTTGTTTGTTTCCCTGGGGACTATAAACAGATCAGGGGGTGCCCGGAAACCGGAAAGCCTGTAGCCGGTATTTCTGTATTTCCGATGAACACTTTAGGAGGCATAGCTTTACCAGCCTAGGGTCAAAGCCATCTGGCCTTAGAGGCAGCTCTCTGATAGGTTCCCTAGATGAGGAAGTGATGGTGACTGGATGACGTTCTAGCAGCCTTCATCCACTGACCCCTCCCAGCCCAGTTCATCCTCTCCAGGTCACCGTTGTTTCATGTTTCAAGTTTCTTTAATAGTTGTCATACAGAAGTACAGAATACTTTTATACAAAATGCTTCTTACTGTTACGCTCCAGAGACTGTGCAAGACAAGATAAGTATGAAATAAAATAGTATAGCATGTAAAATAGAAGTAAAAATAGAGGTCACAGTGTTCAGTATAGACATATGTACAATGTTCGATGCAGAATAGAAGTAACTGAGTTACCATACAATATACAATATACTATGCAATGTACTAATATACAATACTATATAGTGCAAAGCAGAAATGGGATGAGGTACAATTTAGGTACAATTTACAGTAAGGTGTACGAGTTGTAGTGCAAATCCTTTACCAATCAATATAAAGTGTGTTTAGATGATCTAAAGTGTGGAGAGTGGGTGCTGCAGTGTGTTGTTTGTTTAAAGTGAGTGTGTGTGTGTGGATGTGTGTGCTGTGTGCATTTGATGGTTGTTGCATAGTGTTTATTGTTCGTTGAGCAGCCTGATGGCCTGGGGATAGAAGCTTCTTCTGAGTCTTTCTGTGCTCGCCTTGAGACTCCGGTATCGCTTGCCTGACCGCAGCAGTTCAAAGAGGCAGTTGTTTGGGTGGCTGGAGTCCTTGATGATTCTCTTAGCCTTACCCCTGCACCGCTTGTTGTAAATGTTCTGGAGGGTGGGAAGCCCCCCTCCAATTGTGCGTTCGGCTAGACGTGTCACTCTCTGTAGTCTGCTTCGGTCTTGTGCGGTGCTGTTCCCAAACCAGGAGGTGATGTTGCCAGTCAGGACGCTCTCTATTGTACATGAGTAGAAGTTCTTAAGGATCTTCTGACTGACTTGGAACTTCCTTAGGCGCCTGAGGAAGTAGAGGCGTTGTCGTGCCTTCTTCACAACACTGTCAATGTGTGTGGTCCATGTCAAGTCCTCGGATGTGTGGGCTCCGAGGTACTTAAAACTGTTCACTCTCTCAACCGGTGCCCCGTCGATGCTTGAGAGTGTGTGTGTGTGTGTGTGTGTGTGTGTGTGTGTGTGTGTGTGTGTGTGTGTGTGTGTGTGTGTGTGTGTGTGTGTGTGTGTGTGTGTGTGTGTGTGTGTGTGTGTGTGTGTGTGTGTGTGTGTGTGTGTGTGTGTGTGTGTGCGTGCGTGCGTGCGTGAAGCATCTGACACGGCAGCATGATAATGTCAAACCTGTTACCAGGCGCGGACTGGCCATCGGAAAATTTGGGAATGTTGCCAGTCCACCTGCGAGGGCCGCCCAACCTCTCATTGTCATGGTTTTTGCCTTATTTCACCTTTCTGTGAGGGACAGCTGTCTATTTTTGCTTTATTTCACCTCTCTGTGAGGGATAGCTGTTAATCCCTGTTCCCTGTGGTTAATTGCCTCATGGGTCGGCAGGTGTGTGGACTTGATTGCACCTGATGCAGTGCAGCTGTGCCTATGGCCATGTGGAGTCTATTTAAGTTTGGAGATTGCAGTGTCAACTGCTTTTTCATTTTCCTTGTGCTGGCTATACTTTTGGTCAGGCTTCTTATATTTAAGTGTAGTGCTGCCCTATTCAGCATTTAGCCTGCTCATGACCCACACACACACCCACAGCCCTCACAGAATGAAAAAGCCATGAATGGGTCAGCGGATAATACTGGTCTCGAACGTGCACTTGCTGCACAGCATCAAGAATCACTTTCACATATGGAAGCTATCAAACAATTACAAGAGCAACAAGCCCTCATGGTGATACAGCATGGGGAGATGTATGAAAGGTTGTGCAAGAAGGAAGGTTCCATGCGTAATCTGGCTGACAGCATAGCCAATGCACAAGTATCTTCCCAAATATCTCCTAACGTCCCTCAAGCACAACACACAGTACCCCAGCCATTTCCTCGTGAGGCTAAAGTTCAGTTCCCCTCACGCTTTATCGGGAAGTCAGGTAAATGCTGTGGTTTTCTGGCACAATGCCAAATAGTGTACAGAGCCCAGCCTTCTCGTTTTCAGTCTGAGGATTCACGTGTTGCCCTAATTCTATCCCTGTTGGAGGGACCTGCCCTCGATTGGGCTGTTCCACTCATACGGGCTCAGGCCCCAGTTTTAAACGACTCACAGGGACTCATGAATGAGATGGAGATCGTTTTTGATCATGAACTCTACGATAAAGAGGTCGCCATGAAGCTGACGCACATGCGCCAGGGCGCCAGTAGTGTAGCTAAGTTTTCCATCGCTTTCAGGACACTGGCTGGGGCTACAGGCTGGCCTGAGGGACCACTCATCACTTTGTTCACCAATGCGTTATCTAATCAGGTTAAAGATGCTTTGGCGGTTGTGGGATCTCCAGACAATTTTGACACACTGGTCACTACCACCATACGCGTTGATAACCGGATCAGAGACCGTGAGCGTGAGAGGCGGGGCCAACGTTATCGTGTCCCGCTGGAGGAGGTTTCGTCCTTTCCTCCACAACCTTCAGTGACCAGCTCGTCTGAATCTATGCAGGTGGACAGCACTTCTGTGCGTGACTCCAGGCAGACTGGTTCTCATGTGGACTGGTGCCGTTACTGCAGGAGAAAAGGTCACACGAGGGTGGAGTGTCCGTAACTGAAGGGAAACGGTCAGTCTCACTAGTGGGCCGAGAGACACTAGTGAGACATCACATCACCCCCTTTCGAACCTTTTTGCCTGTGGTTTTAGGCTGGAATAGGCAGTCTGTTAAGGTTGACGCCTTTTTAGACTCAGGGGCAGTGGACAGTTTCATCAATTCTAGATGGGCTGAGGACTCTAAAATACCTGTACATTCCCTCCATAAGCCCTGTAGTGTCACAGCGCTTGATGGACGGCCATTGGGTACAGGCAGTGTCACCAAAAGAACCAATTATTTATCTATGCGGGTTGCTTATGGGAACCATTCTGAGCGCATTCGATTCTTTTTGGTGGATTCCCCCACATATCCCATTGTGCTGGGTCATTCTTGGCTTAGTAAACACCATCCACAGATAAATTGGGGTGAGGAGAGGGACACTGTCATGCAGTGGGGCTCCCAATGCCGTCATCGTTGTTTCCAAATTCCTCCGTCACCCATGAGTTATGATCAGTTTAGTGAGAGCGGTTGTGATCCTGTTGAAGCAGTGGGCGGTCTTGGTTTCCAGAGCCCACTCTCTCAACAATTGCACTCCCAGCCATCTGTCGATCAGGATGGGAGTTTGGAATGGGATCCACAGTTTGATTGGGACTCCCTCGGTGAGGAGGTTCCGGCGGAGGACAGTTTAGACAGTTTAGAGGCTCTGTGTGAGGACTTCTCCTCGCTTACTTGTACATCTGACCCCCTCATGGAGAGCACCAACATCATGAGCGTGGAGTCACACCCGTTACCAGAGGGAGTTCCCACTGTCTATGCTGACCTCAGTGAGGTGTTTAGCAAACAAAGGGTCACCATCCTGCCACCGCACCGACCTTATGATTGCGCCATCGAATTGCAGCCGGGCTCTAGTCCCCCTCGTGGTTCCTTGTACTCGTTGTCGGTCCCCGAAAGCGCAGCTATGAACACCTACATCAAGGAGGCTGTGGCTACCGTTTTTATTAGACCTTCCACTTCACCTGCGGGTGCTGGATTATTTTTTGTGGGAAAAAAGGATGGAGGACTGAGACCCTGCATCGACTACAGAGGTCTGAACAGCATTACAGTAAAAAAAACGTATCCCCTTCCCCTGATGAACTCGGCATTCGAACGCCTCCAGGGCGCATCCATTTTTACCAAACTTGATCTCCGCAATGCCTACAATCTGGTGCGCATACGCCAAGGGGATGAGTGGAAGACCACGTTCAACACTCATAATGGTCACTATGAATACCTGGTGATGCCATTTGGTCTTACTAATGCCCTTTCAGTTTTTCAGGCGTTAATCAATGACGTGCTCAGGGAGATGTTGGAAAAGTTTGTTTTCGTCTACTTAGATGACATTCTGATTTTCTCCAAGTCCATTTCTGACCATGTCAAACATGTCAGGCAGGTCTTGAGGTGCCTTTTGGATGCACGGTTGTTTGTGAAGGCTGAGAAGTGTGCCTTCCATGTCCGCTCTGTGTCCTTTCTGGGATTCATTGTTTCTGAGGGGAGGATTCAAATGGACCCCAAGAAGGTGTCAGCAGTGACAGACTGGCCTACACCCGTCTCGGTCAAGCAGGTGCAACGATTCCTAGGATTTGCAAACTTCTACCGTCGTTTTATTCGTAATTTCAGTTCAGTGGTAGCACCTATCACTGCACTCACCAGGAAGACAGCACCTTCCCATTTCCAGTGGACTCCCAAGGCTGAGGCAGCGTTCATTGAGCTCAGGAGAAGGTTCAGTTCTGAGCCTATCCTCATTACTCCTAACCCATCCCTGCCATTTATCGTCGAGGTAGATGCTTCTGAGCTTGGAGTCGGAGCTATTCTGTCTCAACGCTCATCGTCCGACGGTAAGGTACACCCATGTGCGTACTATTCACGTGGGCTCTCGCCGGCTGAAAGAAACTATGATGTTGGGGACAGATAGCTGTTGGCGGTCAAGTTGGCATTGGAGGAGTGGCGCCATTGGCTAGAGGGAGCTGAACACCCATTCACAGTCTGGACAGACCATACAAATTTGGAATATATCCAGGGTGCTCAGAGGAGAAACTTGCGACAGGCTCGCTGGTCACTGTTTTTATCTCGGTTTAATTTCCTCCTGACGTACCGTCCCGGGTCTAAAAATATCAAGCCGGATGCTCTTTCCCGGTTATATGATGGATCAGAGGAGGATCGTCCTCCTGAGCCCATTGTTCCTGCAGGACAGATCCTAGCTCCTGTGACATGGAGCATTGACTCTGCTGTGCGGAGGGCACAACGTTTGGAACCAGATCCGGGTGGGGTGCCCCCGGGTCGGTTATTTGTACCAAACAGCATTCGTTCTCTGGTGTTGAAGTGGGGCCACTCCTCTCGGCTGACGGGACATCCCGGAGTGCACAGAACTCGTGACTTCTTGGCCAGAAGGTTCTGGTGGCCTGGTATGATGAAGGACATTCGGGAATTTGTGGCAGCCTGCCCCGTTTGTGCACGGAACAAAGTTTCTCAACAGTCACCACCAGGGCTGCTTCATCCTTTTCCCATTCCTAGTCGTCCGTGGAGCCACATCGCCATGGATTTTGTGACTGGTCTGCCTCCTTCTGATGGTCACAGCGTCATCATGGTTGTAAAGGCCAAATGAGTGTTCTTGTTATATATTATTATTATTATTATTATTATTATTATTATTATTATTATTATTATTATTATTATTATTATTATTATTATTATTATTATTAGTATTATTATTATCTATATATTATATTATATATTAGAACTATGCACTGTTTAGATTTATGTTTGGACACTAGAGGGCTCACCACCCATTACAGCCCATATAAATAGCCAAGGTGATCACTGCAATCTTTGTGCACCTGTGATGAGGATACAATTTTCTACCTGTTTCACTGTTGGATCTGACCTTGGGGAGCAATTGACAACTGTTCACAGGGGTCAGCAACCTTTTTGACATGGAGTGCCTGTTTGAAATATAGTTGTAACTAGTGTGCCTCAACAATATTACATGCATCGTAATTTTTTTTTCTGATAATCAGGTATTTTTAATGATAATCTTTACATTATTACATCATTATTGTTATTGTTATTATTAACAATATTATTATGATGGTTGTATCAACCCTAAATCTGAGTTTGGGGGGGGGGGAATGCAATGCAGACAAACAGCTGCATACAGTGCGACCATTTCACTCACATTTGCCCATTCATTTTTGGACACATCACACACCATCGGTGTGTGTACTGTACGTGTGCTGTCATAGCTCCACCTACAGGCCTAATGGAGAACACCAGGAGAACACCAGGATGTGAATGGAGGGTGAATGTGAGGTATATCGTGTAAATAAGTTTTGATTGATCGCAAGACTACACTGTAAAAAAAAATACTAATAATAAGTTACTAGAACTTAAAAATATTGAGTTCAGTTACTGTGCATTAAGGTTTTCAGTTTTCAATCCATAATAAGTTAACAGAAAAATAAGTACACAACCACATTATTTCAACCTAATAAAACTATGTTTATTGTCATTGTTTTAAGATGCAGGCACGCGTGCCTAGGGTTGCCGACCCCTGGTTTAAACCCTTCATTCACTATCATTTACCTTTGGACAACAATAAACCCTGTAAACCGTAAGAGGAGCAACTTTGGACATTCAATTCATTCAACATCACAACTTTGGGACTGAGTAAGATAATTAATTGCGGGTGCATCGTGGACGCTTGTCGATTCACTGGGGAGCGACAATCGGCCAACACAAAGTAGAAAATTACCTCATGGAAGAAGGACGTGTGCTGAGTGAGTACAAAGCTGGAAAACTCCTCACGAAAAAAGGACATGTGTGAGTATAAAGTAGGACAAGCTCCCTCACCAAAAAAACTCCAGAGGTAAGAAGATTTATGAATAACACCTCTGTTGTTGAAGACCTGGATAAAGGAATTGATAGTAGCGTGAAGAGCTGAACCAGCCTTCTGTGAAGATAAAATTGTTTGGACGCTGCTGTATTTATGAATGAAACGTGACTCGGGACATTGCTACTTGTTGTGCTTCCGTGCGAACGCTGTTGAGTATTATAACGTAGACTGACAAATTGATTAATTGTGATGCTGTGGATTACGGAACGTATTTGGACGCCGTAATATTTGGAACCATTGCAATTAATGTTGTCAGTCACTCTCGACGTGTGGAAAAACTAGACAGCGTCAGACTAATTGAATTGCGATACTGTGGAATGGATTATGGAACGGACTATGTGCCGTATTAGAATTAAGTAGAACCATCGCAATTAATGATGTCTGGGCGTGTGGAAACTAAATGGCGCAATGGACTGATTTAATTCCGATACAGCAGTGGACTACGGAAAGGAGCATTGAGGTATTGCAATTAAAGTCACTCTCGACGTATGGAAACGAAATAATTTCAGCACATTGGCAACCTAATTGAGTTGCGATATTGTGGATATGGAACTGTCTGTGTGCTGTATCGTTTAGAAGAGGAGCCATCGTAATTAGTGTCGTCACTGAACGTGTGGAAACTAAATTGTTCTCTTGGACATTGTAGATGTGTGGCAAAACAAAAAAAAAAGCTATACTACATTACTGCATAATATACTAAGCAGAAAGGAAAGGAAACCCACTTTTGAAGGTTCTGACGTCACACCAAGTGAATGCAACATTCAAACTACAAAGGATAAATAAAATGAATAAATAACATGTCTGAAGCCAAGATGAGGCCAACCAGTCATGGAGGTAGTAAAATAGCCTCTATGATTAGAAAGGCTAAAGCTGAAAAGGCAGGCTTAATGGTACGCCTTGCCAATTTAAATAAAAAGCAAGAGCTTGAGAAACGACAAAGACATTTGGAATATGAGACTGCCCTTGCCAATTTAAATAAAAAGCAAGAGCTTGAGAAACAACAAAGAGATTTGGAACAAACAGAGCCATATAGCTCTGATAGGCTTATAGCCAATGTATATTCAAAGTTCAACAGAGCCCTATAGCTCTGATAGGCATACAGCCAATGTCCACTGGTCGTGACTCTCCATCGGGGTCGTCAGGACTTTCTGCTGTAAGTCGGTCGGGAAGTTTCAGCCATTCTTCCCCAGGTTTCCTTTACGCCGTCGTCTTTTGTAGTTTCTCCTTTTGGAAACTGGCATATTCAAAAGTGTTTGGCCATCACCGGCCCCGGTAACACCATGGGCTTCCATGGGCTTCACTTGATAAGCTTGTTTCTTCACAGCGTTAAACAGCTGCACCACCCCCCTGGTAGCAATTCTCTCTAGATTTCGTTCCATCCCTCTGTCTTTGACCAGGTCAGGTTTGTCTCTACACATCATCTCCCAGGTTCGCTTCTTGTCAACCTGTTTCTTTTTCTCCTTCAGCTTGTCCAGCTGTTTGTTCTTCAGTAGGATGGAGGATTTACTCTCTGGGGTCTTCTTTCCCAGGATCTTAGCCATGGCTTCCGCCCATCCAGCGTTTTGGTTCCCCTCCTCTCCTTCCTCTCCCCCGTCTTCATCCTCTGCCTCTGCCCCATCATCAGCTTCCTTGTCTTCTCCATCATCTGATGCTAGGTTGCTGCTTCCGCTTGTTTGGTGTAGATCAGTGTGAGACTGAGGGCCTTGAGTATGATAGGTTGTTGGCAGCACATGCCGGCTTCGACCAGCAGGGGCAGCACATCTTGTTTTAGCAGTATGTCTTGGCCACTGGTCCACCTCTTCTACTCCATCGTCTTCCTTTTCTTTATCACTGTCCTCCTTGCTGTCCTCCTCTTCATCACTGTCCTCTTCCTCACTGTCCTTCTCCTCATCATGTTGCCTATGCAGTTTGTTTTCGTCTGGTGCGTCCTCCTCATCATTGACGTCATCGACGCCGTCCTCTTCTTCCTCATCGACGTCATCGACGCCGTCCTCCTCACCACCATCATCATCATCGTCTAGTTCATTCTGAGGAACTGTCTGAGGAACAATCCACTCCTTGGAGGGAACGTGAGGCGCGCCCGCTTTGTCGTCATCTTCTTCATCATCATCGACGTCATCATCAACGCCGTCCTCTTCCTCACCATTGTCATCTGGTTCATTCGGAGGAACTGTCTGAGGAACAATCCACTCCTTGGAGGGAACGTCAGGCGCGCCCGCTTTGTCGTCCTCTTCTTCCTCATCATCGACGCCGTCTTCTTCCTCACTATTGTCATCTGGTTCATTCGGAGGAAGTCTCTGGGTAGGACTCAGCAGGTCACCCTCCACCGTGGTGCCGTGACCTCAGACAGTTCCTCAGAATGAACTAGACGATGATGATGATGATGATGATGGTGGTGAGGAGGACGGCGTCGATGACGTCAATGAGGAAGAAGAGGACGGCGTCAATGACGTCAATGATGAGGAGGACGCAGCAGACGAAAACAAACTGCATAGGCAACATGTTGAGGAGAAGGACAGTGAGGAAGAGGACAGTGATGAAGAGGAGGACAGCAAGGAGGACAGTGATAAAGAAAAGGAAGACGATGGAGTAGAAGAGGTGGACCAGTGGCCAAGCCATACTGCTAAAACAAGATGTGCTGCTCCTGCTGGTCGAAGCCGGCATGTGCTGCCAACAACCTATCATACTCAAGGCCCTCAGTCTCACACTGATCTACACCAAACAAGCGGAAGCAGCAACCTAGCATCAGATGATGGAGAAGACAAGGAAGCTGATGATGGGGCAGAGGCAGAGGATGAAGACGACGGAGAGGAAGGAGAGGAGGGGAACCAAAACGCTGGATGGGCGGAAGCCATGGCTAAGATCCTGGGAAAGAAGACCCCAGAGAGTAAACCCTCCATCCTACTGAAGAACAAACAGCTGGACAAGCTGAAGGAGAAAAAGAAACAGGTTGACAAGAAGCGGACCTGGGAGATGATGTGTAGAGACAAACCTGACCTGGTCAAAGACAGAGGGATGGAACGAAATCTAGAGAGAATTGCTACCAGGGGGGTGGTGCAGCTGTTCAACGCTGTGAAGAAACAAGCTTATCAAGTGAAGCCCATGGAAGCCCATGGTGTTACCGGGGCCGGTGATGGCCAAACACTTTTGAATATGCCAGTTTCCAAAAGGAGAAACTACAAAAGACGACGGCGTAAAGGAAACCTGGGGAAGAATGGCTGGAACCTCCTGACCGACTTACCGCAGAAAGTCCTGACGACCCTGATGGAGAGTCACGACCAGTGGACATTGGCTGTATGCCTATCAGAGCTATAGGGCTCTGTTGAACTTTGAATATACATTGGCTATAAGCCTATCAAAGCTATATGGCTCTGTTTGTTAAAACAAAAACAAAAAAAACACTTTGAATATTATCATTGAGTTACCTTGACTGTTATTTGAATTACTAATTAATTTGTTCTTCCCATGCACAGGGACAACAAGCGAAAACCATAGCCCCAGTCAAGCTTCTTCGTGTTTAGAACTATGATTTGAAATTGATTATTATTGAGGATTGCCAGCTATAATGAACACTCACCCGACCATGTTATTTGTTTTGTAATTGTGTAGGCACAATTAGGGGTCGGTGTAAAGGCCAAATGAGTGTTCTTGTTATAGATTATTATTATTATTATTAGTATTATTATTATCTATATATTATATTATATATTAGAACTATGCACTGTTTAGACTGTCTTATTTATATTTGGACACTAAAGGGCTCACCACCCATTACAGCCCATATAAATAGCCAAGGTGATCACTGCAATCTTTGTGCACCTGTGATGAGGATACAATTTTCTACCTGTTTCACTGTTGGATCTGACCTTGGGGAGCAATTGACAACTGTTCTGTTTAAACCCTTCATTCACTATCATTTACCTTTGGACAACAATAAACCCTGTAAACCGTAAGAGGAGCAACTTTGGACATTCAATTCATTCAACATCACAACTTTGGGACCGAGTAAGATAATTAATTGCGGGTGCATCGTGGATGCTTGTCGATTCACTGGGGCGCGACAAGCGGCCAACACAATGGTGGTGGTGGATAGGTTCTCCAAAGCAGCTCACTTCATTCCGCTGGTCAAGCTGCCATCTGCTCAGGAGACCACTCAACTGGTGGTTGACCATGTCTTCCGAATTCATGGCATCTGCCAGGATGTGGTGTCGGACCGTGGACCCCAGTTTACTGCTCGGTTTTGGAAGGCATTCTGTGCTATACTGGGTGCGACGGTTAGCCTGTCATCAGGGTTCCACCCGGAGAGCAATGGGCAAACAGAGCGCACCAACCAGTCTATGGAGAGTACGCTTCGCTGCTTGGCCTCCTCCAATCCGACCACTTGGAGTCACCAACTGGCATGGGCAGAATATGCACATAATTCATTGTGCAATGCATCCACTGGTCTCTCCCCATTTGAGGTTCAGTTTGGGTATCAGCCTCCACTGTTTCCTGAACAGGAGAGGGACGTGGGGGTGCCATCTGCCGAGGCGTTTATCCGTCGGTCTCGGGCGACATGGAAGAGGGTGCGTTCGGCTCTTGTGCGTGCTGCGGCCCGGCACAAGCGGTCGGCGGATGTACACCGTCGCCCTGCGCCTTCCTACCATGTGGGCCAACAGGTGTGGCTTTCCACACGCGACCTCCCATTACGGGTGGAGTCGCGCAAACTCGCTCCCCGTTTTGTGGGCCCTTTCACTATTGTTCGCAAGATAAACCCAGTCACGATGCGTCTTTGGTTACCCTCGTCGATGAGGGTACACCCTACATTTCACGTATCCCGCCTTAAGCCGGTTCGGAGGAGCGGGTTGGTTCCTGCAGAGAGACCTCCACCTCCCCCTCGATTCGTTGATGGCCAACCTGTGTATACTGTACGGCGTATCCTGTCCAGTAGGTGGGTTGGTAGGGGTATACAGTACCTGGTGGACTGGCAGGGTTATGGGCCAGAGGAGCGCACGTGGGTTCCGGCCAGGGACATCTTGGACCCTGAGCTTGTTCGGGAGTTTCGGAGACGTGTCTTAGAGGGTCCGTCTGGAGCCGCCCCCTAGAG
This sequence comes from Notolepis coatsorum, assembly GCF_963971535.1. Lineage (NCBI taxonomy): Eukaryota > Metazoa > Chordata > Actinopteri > Aulopiformes > Paralepididae > Notolepis > Notolepis coatsorum. The sequence goes on along the minus strand of NC_140178.1, from coordinate 94,267,151 downwards.
GGGGGGTCCTGTCATGGTTTTTGCCTTATTTCACCTTTCTGTGAGGGACAGCTGTCTATTTTTGCTTTATTTCACCTCTCTGTGAGGGATAGCTGTTAATCCCTGTTCCCTGTGGTTAATTGCCTCATGGGTCGGCAGGTGTGTGGGCTTGATTGCACCTGATGCAGTGCAGCTGTGCCTATGGCCATGTGGAGTCTATTTAAGTTCGGAGATTGCAGTGTCAACTGTTTTTTCATTTTCCTTGTGCTGGCTATACTTTTGGTCAGGCTTCTTATATTTAAGTGTAGTGCTGCCCTATTCAGCATTTAGCCTTCTTTTGTAGCTATACTCGTTTTCGTCTACTGGCTTAGTTTACACTTTATTTTATAAAGGCTGAGTCCTTTATGGTAGTGTTTTCTTTTGTTCTTTTGGAACTGCCCTTTGCACATAAACTCCCTTGGTGGAGGTTTATTGTTTTATGTTTGCAATTTAAACTCTGTTTTTAGGAGTTGCCTTTGTGGCTTATTTATTTTCTCTACAATACCTCTTTACTTATTTACTTATTTTCTTGAACACTCACTTTGAGGCTTCCACCTGTAAAGGTTGTTTTGTGTTGTTTATTTTTCCCCTTCTCCTAAAACGTCTGCGTAAGCAGTTAGTGGTTATCCGTTTTACGTATAACTTTAAGAATCCCTATTATCTGCTCATGACCCACACACACACCCACAGCCCTCACACTCATTTATTTATTTTTCTTATGATTTATTTTTTTCAGGCATTATTTATAGATCCCAAAATGTTCACGGTACCGGGCCGTGGACCATTTTGTACCGGGCCGCAAAGAAAGAATAACGTTATTTT
>NC_140178.1:94258811-94261311 GCF_963971535.1 Notolepis coatsorum | reverse complement strand
GACTAAATAATTCATGCAATGTCGTTGACTACAAACAACGACACAAAATGTAGTTTACAAAATAAAATCTTGCCGAAATCTCTCTTCATTTTAAGACGAGACAAAATAATTATAACTTTTAGAAGAATTTGTGTTATTATTAGTGCAGCATTTCCATTTCCTATGTGTGCAGCGCAAGCGCTTTGATTAATTTCCTCACCCGCATTATTTGTTCTTAGCCAGCATTCTAGATAGCAGTAACTGCACACGGCAGGGGTTTAATGGAACAATGATGCTGACGTTATTAGGTGGAGTTGCGCGCCCTCTTGGGGTTTTGTTTTGGGGAAGAGTGGGGCACGCGCCTGTGACAGGTCCGTTGTTGTTTTGTGGAGTGGAAAGAGGAAGAAGGTGAATAAAACCTGTTGTGAAGGGCCAGATTAAAGCTGAGAATCTACATTTATTGTTTTATATACATTGTATATTATTTATATATACACGGTATATCCCTTTAAGCCTGCGTTCGAATCATAGTAATATTCGCTCTCCTTATTGGATAACGCCCTCGGCGCCAGACCGCAAGCCCCCAAAGTCAGGTTCAAAGACGACCTCGGGCATGTCGCAACATGCCCGGAGACAGCGTATTGATTCGAGACGAGAACTGAGGTTCGGGACTAGATAACCACTTAAGTATATTTGCTGCGGCAGGTGCGAACAGTAGTTGTTCATCAAGTTCATCCCGATTCAACGTGTAGTGAAGTTAGCAGCAGTGCGTCTAACAGAGCGTTGAGAACCATGTGCGAATTGAATAGTATTACCCAGCGGTTCGTTCGTTTAGCTAGTGGACCTTAGCCAGTGCGCGTGGACTAAATACATTGGTGCCAGCACACGAGGAGGCCTAGTCGGAGAACCTGCTGGACATGTGCCCAGGAGAACCGGCGGCGGCGATTGCAGAACCATTACTGGTTGGATTATATTGATTGTGGAACGTATTACCCGGAGAAGAGCATCGTTAATCTCCACTGTCGTTTGGGATTTAACCTCGTGAGGATTTACATTCCGGCTGGCCTCATGGACCGAGGCTAGCTGGCTATCATCGTTTGCTATCGAGCATTGGATTACAGTTATTGCTTTTGTTGCTGAGCGTTGGATTACAAGGACTGGCTTCTGTACGTGAATCCCCTTCTTCTTCAATTGATCAGACTGAGTATCCGAACATTCCTCTATCCTCCAGACCGTACAACTCTGGGAGGAACCCAGTGTCTCCAGGCGGTACCAGCGTTGCCCTCTATAATTGCTATTATACGCCAGGTGGCGTTAGCCTAGCACCCATCGTAGGAATCATTCTATTCCCAGTGACTTATGCTACTGACTGACTTTATGCCTATTCTTCGCCATACAAGCGCGACCCTAATTCTCATTCTGTAACCAATTATTGCATAATAATAGTGTCCACCATATATTCGATGTACTGTCTGGCCAGTAATTAAAGTACATACCTAGCAGTGGTTTAATCTATCACAATCTTTAATACAGTCAGGGTTTTGTAACCCCTCAGTTACAAAACCGTTATGTTGATGATCACCAAACTCAAGTCAAGAACCGTTTCCACTTCTTACTGTCCAACAGCGAATGCTGTCTAACTATAAGATATAAGATATTCCTTTATTGATCCCCTTGGGGAAATTCCAGTGACACACTAACCGCATTCCCTTTTCTTCTCACGCTGGACACTAATGCAGGAAACAATCCCACTGCTGCCAACAATGTAACCGAGGAATAGTCCGCCTATACTTTCAAACTATAGTAAAATATAATCACGGGAGAATTGATATCTGATCATCAACATAACTGTTTTATTCACCTTCTTCCTCTTTCCACTCCACAACACAACAACAGACCTGTAACAGGCGCGCCCTGCAACTCCACCTAATAACGTCAGCATCAATAATAACATAGAACACATTAAATAGCTTACATAAGTCTAACCAGCTAGCACTAACGTTAGCTGGTAAACAAGAATACCCTGAAGAATCTGGCAGGAGCACTCATTCAAGGGTACTACGACTATGCGTGCACCTCATGGTACCAAAGCACCTCAAAGGCGCTTAAAACAAAATTACAAACATCACAAAACAAACTGGTCAGACTACTACTTGACCTGACCCCCAGAACCCACCTCACCCCTGCCCACTTTGACAACCTAGGATGGCTTAGAGTAGACGACAGAGTACAGCAACTTGCAATGGGCCTGGTCTACAAGATACACTATACTTTACCCATGTACATGTCAAAATACTTCCCAAAGGTCAGTGAATACCACAACCACTACACCAGAGGAAGCTCAACAAATCATGTTAAACCCAGATTCGGCTCAAACAAGGGACTAAATACGTTTTGCAATTATGCCACATCAATGTGGAACGCCCTACCCAAAGCTGTAAAAGAATGTGAATCCCTACCCACATTCAAAACCGCTCTTAAAGAGCACCTACGGGAGGCTGCAATTCGAAACTAGCCACTG